>NW_022987594.1:487500-608112 GCF_902827165.1 Trematomus bernacchii
CTGTATAGGCCGTTCTTGTGAGTGTGGACGGTCGGAGCATATACTGCGTTAGCTTAGCCGATCTCCATTTAGAAAACACGCATTTTAAAAGGTTTTTCGCCTGCCGTCTGTCTGCAGACTTGTCAAAGCATTAATTCATGGTTTTTACTAACCGGTATCAGTATGTTGTTACTTCGGCATCATTTTGAAACGTGTATTACAATTAAATCACAGTAAAATATGTTCATTTTGTTGTAGTTGTAGCCCCCTTGCCAGCGATTCTCTCACTAGTTTAGCATATTCAGCCCGGTTGTTGGCCCGGAAAGAACCTGGATTTTGGAGAGACAGAAAAACTGTGAAAAAGTACCCGTTAGCCGGAACTACCCCTAGTGAAAACGCAACAAAAAACGGGCCGGGTTTGGCACGGCACGCTTAAATCGTGCTTCGCGCTGCAGTGGAAATGCGCCATAACTGATGAGCTGTTTGTTTTTGTCAGCAGGCTGTGCAGGAGTCCGATTTGCCCACACAGATGTCAGGGTACCGGACTTCACTGACTATAGGCGTCCAGAGGTGCAGGACCCAGGCAAGTCCTCCCAGGAGAGCAGTGAGTCCAGGAGAACCTTCTCGTACCTTGTCACCGGCGCCTCAACCGTAGTGGGGGTCTACGCTGCCAAGACAGTGGTCAGTCAGTTTGTTTCTTCCATGAGCGCCTCTGCTGACGTCCTGGCCCTGTCCAAGATTGAAGTGAAGCTGAGCGACATCCCCGAGGGCAAGAACATGACCTTCAAGTGGAGAGGCAAGCCACTCTTCGTCCGTCACCGCACAGAAAAGGAGATCACCGCCGAAGCCGAGGTGAACGTGGCAGAGCTGCGAGACCCTCAGCACGACAAGGACAGGGTACAAAACCCCAAATGGGTCATCGTCCTCGGGGTGTGCACACATCTGGGCTGTGTGCCCATCGCCAACGCTGGCGACTACGGAGGTTACTACTGCCCGTGCCACGGCTCTCACTACGATGCCTCGGGCCGCATCAGGAAAGGCCCCGCCCCCCTGAACCTGGAAGTTCCATACTATGAGTTTGTAGACGACGACAATGTGATCGTTGGATAAATAACATTCCCCCCTCCCACTGGGCTCTTATTGTACAGCTTTCACTTCATTAAAGCATCTCTGTATAGTGATGCTGGTGAGGAAATGATCATGTGTAATAATGCCGTATGAATCTGATCACATCAATAACACATGTGGAAATGTTTAGTTCTCTGCAAGTCCTTCATCAGTGTCACAATCTTGTGTTTTACATGCAAATCATTTAAATATGGTGTTTGAGTCACAGGTGAACACTGAGAAGATGCCATCCTTCCTGCTGTGCTTGCCAGTGAATGTCATGAGGACATGAAATAAGAAACACCTGCCTATCTTAAGTTATAGTCCATCTAATTAGAAAATAACAGATGTTGTGTTCAGGTCTGTTTTAATAAAGATTTATATTTTATTTGACACCTTGTGTTCAGTGTTTAACATTGTCTTGCTTGAAATGATAACCTTGTAGAGACAGGAACTGTTTCATTTAAAGTCCTGTTATGTAGAAATCGTGTGTGAGTCAAGCTTGATATTGCAGGATTCTTAATTCTCCACACACATGCAGGTTTCGCTGCAAGGAGAAATAATAGTCAGCACTGCATCAACCAACTTGGGTTAAAATAAAGGGTACTTGTACTGTACAGAGATTGATTCATTGTTGGTGCTCAATTATTGCTTATTTTGTGGCAATGACATATATTTATATATATATATATATTTATTCATTCAATTGGGGGCATGGCTGCTTTGAGTGACAGGTGGGTGGTGTCTCAGGATGTTTTAAGACTGTCACTCACTATCATCAGCATATCCGCCTAAAGACACTGGGGTTGCGGTCGAATACTCCAAAAAAACAGCTCCTAAGTTCTAACCCTATCGTCTATTCCTTGACCTCTGAGTGAAACGTCATGGGGTTAAGGGATAGTGGATAGGAGAATTCAAAAGGACTTAGGAGAAGAGACTGCGGTACTTTAGAGAATCCGACTGCACTTTCACTATCTGACGTGTTTATGATGCGCCAGCGGAGGTCATAAATGTGCGTCTGCTGCTGTGGGGAAACTATGGAAACTACAGTTTTCTATACAGCGGACTACAACATGGATGTTTAATAAGAACGAGGGACTACTGTAAACTGCACCGTGCTCTGATGCTGTTGTTTTATGCTTTATGAACGGGGACAACAGAGAAACATATTCTTCATGACCAAAGTTGGAATTGAAATAAAAAAGGAAAGTGAAACTTATGCTCGTCACCCTCTCCCTCCGGTCCACATTAATACAAATGATCCCAATACGTATGATTGTATGAAAAGATCTTAAAAGCAATACAAATGTATTTATTATAACCGTTAGTCCTTAACATCTATCACTGTGTATATCACCATTCAAACATATTTTAAAAGTTGAACAAACCCCACACAGCTCAGTAAAGACTGTGAAATGTTGACTTTATTTGATCATTTCAGTAAAAACTAACGTTCATATTTCTCTTTTTGATTATAATACTGATGAACGTTCAAAACAAAGCACTTTGGCAACTTACCACATACGTTTTGAACCGTAACTTTCATGATATCATTTCTCGGTCATAATCGATTGTTTCCGTGAACGGCCGACTTGTGTGACGGCAAATGCCGCGGCCGCAAGGCATTGTGGGGCAGCATTTTCTCCTCTCCTTTCGGTTAGGGAGGTCCAGTGGTTCCTAAGCTAAAGGAGGTTATAAAGGAAGTTTGAAACCTCCTTTCCTTTCATTTAGAGAATTGGAACGGCACTTATCATGGCTGCCACTGAGGGACTTCCGGTTCCTAAGCTAAATGGACTATTCGACCACAACCTGGGACAGGCCTAACTCACTGTGACCAGGGGCCTCATTTATAAAGGGATATACGCTCAAAAAATGGTGTACGCCAGTTTCTACGCAATGTTTGCGATTTATAAAATACTAACTTGACGGGAAAATGTGCGGTCCTCCACGCAAACTCTAACCCATGCGTACGCACTAAGCACACAAACGGGAGAGACGAGAAACTGCGACACCGTTGGCAGAAGGAAGAATGGAGAGAAATATGTGGAAATAATACCATAAATAAAATGTTACCTCTCATTTATCAAATATGAAGAATTCATTTTCAAACATTGATTAAAGCCAATCTTAAAATGATGAAACAAACGCCTGTTTGAGACTCCTCAGTGCACACAAAAACATAACTTGGAGAAATACATATATACGGATATGTTATTTAAAACCACCTCGAATATGTTGTGTTAATGTTATGAAATGTTTTCTCATAAATGATGCGGTAAGCAGGAGGACAGAATTACGTCTAGACTGACGCCGTTTTGCATTTCTATACTATCACGTTTAATCGTGTTTTATGCCGTTTGCCAAGACTTGATAAGTCGCTCGTAAAACACAGGAGGTATGGAAACTAAGAACACCATATGTAGTAAATTGTACAGCTAATATAACTAAACACATTAGTTGTATTTCCTTTAACTGGTGGATTATGGATATATAGATGCTGATCGACAGCTGGAACACAAACCACCAAATACAACAAAAATAATTCAGATCCAGTCGTCATGACTCCACTCCGGAGGGATTCCCCGATCATTTCTTACAGTTTCTCATCAAGGGGGTGTCTCCTGTCCCCGGTACAAACACACTGCCTGAGGAAGGTTATGTGTATTTTTTTTGTCATTAACTTTTTTCGGACCACTTATTTATTTATTTTGGTGACGATCCGACCTCCATGCTGCTACTCTGGTTCAAACTGCATCCACCAAACAATATGATTTATCTCAACCTCCCCAAAAGAACCAAAATCTGACACGCTGTGAGATGTCTTTTTTAGCTGTTCTATCGTCATTTCCTGCGATCTTCTTCATGCAGTCAGTCAGAGTGAATGAATGAATGGGCGTTTCTTTGACTATTTATAGGCAAATATGGGCGTTACGAGTCGATTGTGATTTATAAAGGGAAACAGGCGTAGGAAGTGCCGTACGCACTTCCCTCGCCGGTACGCAATGTTTTGTGAATCGGAACATTTCTGTACCTATTTTTTTGCTTTGTACTACGTAAGCAACCTTCCCACGTCAATCCTACGCAAGGCGTTATAAATGAGGCCCCAGGCCTGTAAAATGATCGGGGAATCCCTCCGGAGTGGAGTCATGATGACTGGATCTGAATTATTGTGTTGTATTTGGTGGTTTGTGTTCCAGCTGTCGATCAGCAACTATATATCCATAATCCACCAGTTAAAGGAAATACAACTAATGTGTTGTGTTATATAATGTGTTCTTAGTTTCCATACCTCCTGTGTTTTACGAGCGACTTATCAAGTCTTGGCAAACGGCATAAAACACGATTAAACGTGATAGTATATAAAACCATGCTCGTATCTATACGACCTGTAGAAAAGCAAAACGGCCTCAGTTTAGACGTAATTCTGTCCTCCTGCTTACCGCATCATTTATGAGAAAACATTTCATAACATTAACACAACATATTCGAGGTGGTTTTCAATAACATATCCGTATTTATTTATTTCTCCAAGTTATGTTTTTGTGTGCACTGAGCAGTCTCAAACAGGCGTTTGTTTCATCATTTTAAGATTGGCTTTAATCAATGTTTGAAAATGAATTCTTCATATTTGATAAATCAGAGGTAATTTTTTATTTATGGTATTATTTCCACATATTTCTCTCCATTCTCCATTCTGCCAACGGTGTCGCAGTTTCTCGCCTCTCCCGTTGTTGTGCTTAGCATGGATTAGAGTTTGCGTGGAGGACCGCACATTTTCCCGTCAAGTTAGTATTTTATAAATCGCAAACATTGCGTAGAAACTGGCGTACACCATTTTTTGAGCGTATATCCCTTTTTAAATGAGGCCCCAGGTCTTCACTACATCCAGGACATGGTTATATCCTATGTACATTTCTTATAAATTGAAAGTCCCAATTGTTTTATACATAATTGCAAACACTACTTGAAAGCATTTGGTTTACTATCATTTCTAAGAAAGAAAGCTAAATTATGTCATCTGAGTTATCCTCGCAAACACTCACAAGCATGTATGTGTATTTTGTCATCCACTTTTTGGACCGCTTATTTTTCATTTTGGTGACGGGCTGACCTGAGGCAGCAGTGTTCACATTGGCCCCACATGCTGCCACTGTAGGCCCGCTGACACCATACAATATTATTCATTTGTCTCCACCTCCCCAACAAGAACATTTAAAAAAATGTAATTGTTTATTTGAACCGGGACAGTGCACATTAATGAACATTTTAAACAAAATAATGTTTTTAAATGTAAATGAGCCGGATTTGAGCTTTGAGCTATGAACATAAGATTTATATACATGGCAAACAGAAATACATGATATGCAGAAAGAGCATGAGCAGCATACACGCCACAAGGCAGTACAATGTAGCAGCTACGACATATAAAGTGCAGGAGGAGATAAAAGTGCTACATAAAGTGCAAGAGGAGATACCCCTGTGTTAAAGTGCAGTTAGCGGTGATTACACGTCTGTTTGTTTCTTAACCATTCTTTGAGTTGACCTTTAAAACTATTGAGAGTGAAACAATCCCGTATCTCAGTTGGGAGGCTATTCCAGAATGAGCTGCCTTTAATGGAGAGGACATTTTGTCCAAAGGTGGTCCGTCTATGGTGGACTTCAGTCTCCTCTGGTTTCTGACCTAGTGCAGCGTCCAGTGTGTTTTTTGTGGATGAATTCCCCTAGGGGAGGGGGGGGGGCCAGTCCATGTAAACATTTATAAAAAAAACACATACTTTTAAAAGACTTAAACATCTAACATCTATATTACACGGTGTGAAATTTATTTTTCAGCAGTTTTGTCGACGTCACTTATGATCGTTTTCATGCAGTAAGTCTAAATGAGTACTAATGCGAGGCGTTTCGCTGACTATTTATTGGCAAATATGGACGTTACGTGATGGACACAAAAGCCGCGCGTAGGACGTGCGTTCGCACTGTTTTATAAATGAAAATACTTTTTGTGCTGTGTTTCATCCTTACAAAAGATTTTCACGTGAATCCTACACAAAGTTTTATAAATGAGTACCCTGGTACCCCTCCATTTAGACCCAACTGTTTGCTATCCTGGCTCCAAAATGGTGGATGTGCACCTGCACCTTGGCCATTTAATAAAAAGCAACACTTTAGAAAGGTTTATTTGCAGGATTATTTCTGTTCTGAGTTCGTATCTTCATGGTTGATTGCACTTATTGTGAGTTGCTTTGGATAAAAGCGCCATGTAAAAGCAGCTGTACGGAAAACGAACATAAGGGGATTCCAGAGAGAGAAGTGTTTGAGTTCCACTGCCGCATCATGTCAACATCTGTGTGTGTGTGTGTGTGTGCGTGAGCTGTACATGTTTGTAATGTGAAAGCACTCAGATTAGAAGCAGCTAATGGAAGGCGTCCCTTTCAGGCGACAGCTGCAGTTCTGAGCCCGGGCCTCCCACAGCGCTGCACATTCAGATGAAAAGGAGAGCTCAGTTGGAGGAGCCTGCATGGCTTTGAGGTGGGAATAGATATTTCACAACAGCACAATGAAGCCTAATAGAAGTTTCTCTTCTCTCTGCCTTTTTCTGCAGTGGGACCCTTTTCATGCTCAACACAAGCAGCTGCTGATGTGTGAAGTAGTCCTACTAATGCTGCCAGTCAGGATCAGCACCATCCCCAGAGTGAAGCACACAGGATGGAGGCACCGTGGCTCTGCAAACGCAATCATGTCCTTCATCATTTATATCTACCGGTGTACCTCTGCTGATTCACTGCACATGACACACACACACACACACACACACACACACACGCACACACGCACACACGACAGAGGGTTCCCTTAGCAGGCTCTGAACACAGAGAGTGTTGGACTGACACACAATAACACTAACTGCTAGCAACTTCTTCACCTTCAGTTCACAGCTGCCCCCCAAAGTAAGTTATCTCCAACACAGGGTTGGGAGGGTTACTTTCAAAATGTAATCCATTACAATAACTAGTTACATGTCAAAAAAATGTAATCAGAAACTTAACCTGAATATCACATGTAACCTGATTAGTTTGTTACTTTTGGATTACCTCAATATCAAATCCAATGAAAATAAAAACAAGTAGAAAATAAATAAAATGCTTTTACTTAAAGGTCCCATGTCATGGCCATTTCTACTGATCATATTTCCATTGTTGAGGTCTGCTAGAATAGATTTAAATTGTGCAATTTTCCAAACTCACATTGGTTTCTCATACAGCATCTCTGTATAGTATGTGTATTCACCAGGTATTCACTCTCTGTCCTAAACGGCTTGTTGGAGCTCCTGTCGCCCCCTCCCTGTGAGCCCAGTGTGCTCTGATTGGTCGGGACGTTGCGAGGCTCGCTGCTGCGAGGAGCGGACAGGTTTCCGGGTCGGCGATACAGCGAGAACAAGCGAAACTCATCCTGAGCACACACAGACACTCACAGCCGAAGTAAAAACAATAAGTGTGGCTTGATATTGAGTAAGAAAAAGGTTTATAACGCTGTGAGAATGGGTCTGCGGAGAGCATTTCTCCGCCATCCCAACTCGTCTATTACCAGCGTTCAGGGAGCTCTATGCAAGTCAATGGGGACTCCCTGTTAGTTAGCCAAGGGATCCTGGTGTGTGAGGTGCTCCGCGGATTGGTCCATTTGGGCCAATCCGGTCATTTGTTGTTGATTGGGTGTTCACACGTCAGAGAACCCAGGAAGAAAACAATGGAAAATGAGAAATCTCCAACGAGGCGTTCTGGGGCAGCATAGACAGGTCTTTTCTGTGTTAGAGTTTTACTCGCTACAGGGTGTACTTTGAGGGTTTTTGACTCTGCAGACCGTTTACATGCATAAAAACCTACATAACACACAAGGGGACGGGTAATAACCGGAAAAGCATAACATGGGTCCTTTAACGAGAAGAAACTCAGCTAACTGACGATACGAACCATTTTTACCGAAACAACACACAAGTCTCACAAGAAGCGTCTAAATGAGCCCTGAGAGAAAAGATGCTGACGCACTTAGCACAGAACTCACGGCAGAAATACTTTATTACTTATCGGATCTGCACAAATAAGATATCAGATCAAAACTCGCGGCAGGGGAAGCAAACCCAGACATCACACGACGTAGCTTTACGGAGCAAAAACGGAAAATAGTCTTACCTTTGCGTTTTTTCTGATCAAAAGTTGTGTTCAATGACATTAAAACGATAAAAAACGCTGCTGAAGGTTAATCTATAGGTTAATTCAATGTGTCTGTGTCACTTTGAAATGATTACTGATAATCCATCATTCAATTTTTGTCAAAAACTGAGATTTCATATTAGCTGCTATTAGAGCTACAACCCAGCTTCCGGTTTTGGGCAAACTGCGTGCGCATCACTCTCACTCCTCAATGGAAATGTTTAGATGGATTTTCCCCTCGATTCTATTGGCTCTAATGGTTCAAAAGAGGTGTCAATCATCAAAATCGACCAAGGGGGGCCAGAGATATGGCAAATCCTCCCAAATGACCCCAGAGGTGTTTTCTTTTTTGCTAAACCTCTCTAAAAAGGTCAAATGTCGCTTTTAGTCTACTATCCCATCATTCAAGGGTGGTTTTCACTATAAGTAATGTTTTGTTTTTGGACGGACCCTACAATTTACATTCTTTTACTACGTTCAATCTGTATTTACTTTAAAATAAAAAAATTATATATTGATTCTGACTTTTCTACATTCAACTCACAGGTTTATCATTGCTTTGAGAAAAAAGATTATTAATTTACCCCTTTTAGAAGTGAAGATATAGTCATTTGTTCTGGGAATTTCATTTTCGAGCCTGAGACCTGAAAAACAGGCTCAGGGGTTAACAGGTTAAACACCATATTGTGTTCCAAACCACATCAAGGATTATTTCTGAAACAGTATGGAGCTCAAACCCTTTCTCTCTTGCGGGTTTACCACAAGGTGAGTATCTTTTTTTATTTCCTGCTTTTTTACACATACTCTCTCCAGTACAGCGATGCTTGCTAATGTAAACACCGACCATATTACTTCCAAAACACGTCGGGCATTGTTTCTGATAGCAACGCTTCTGATAGGGCCGTGGGCGTAAAGCCAGCCCACATTTCCGATATTACGTCATATCGGACGCAAATCTGGATCAGCTCCGTTGATCCCCCGTTTTTAGAGATGTGGGTAATGAGGAAAAGAGAGAGAGGGTTTTATTTTCTGACACTTTGTGAGTTCCCTTACACACCCGGGGACACATTTATGTATAAAAGACATCAAAAAGTGCATTTTGCACAACAGGTGACCTTTAAGTGTATGTGACAATGTAACCTTAACCTTAGAAAAATAAAGAGTAGCTATAACAGTATTAATTTACAAATGCTGTTTAAGCTTAATACATTAGTGAAAAGCATAGACTGTATTTTTGTTAAATTAATCACCTACTGCATAAAAAAATAAAGAAGAATTAAAGTAGCCTAAATATAAACCATAAAGAATATCCATTCTACCTATAATATATCTATCTTTATTTATAAATGTATTACACTGTAATCATCCTAGTAATCTCTATTTTTTCTTATGTAACAGTCATTTGATTACTTTTTTTTTTTTGTATGTAATTGTAATCGAATACAGTTACCTTTTTTTGTATCCTGTTTAGGTAATCTCATAACATGTAATCCATTACTCCCCAAGCCTGATCCAACACCACTAAGTTAATAATTGAACTACAGGACATTCCAAACAATGCACCTTAATAGCATGAATTTGTCTGCATGTCATTAGGGAGTTTGGATAAACAGTTCCTGGGGGCAGGTAGAACTGGTAAATGTACTCAATCTGAATGAGGCGTACAGATTCATCCCCCTTTAAAGCTGGCTGTGTGTAGGATTAGAGCGTTGTGACTGTGGTGCTCCCATGGCTCTGACATTTTAAAAACTCCTTCAACAGGGCAGCCATGCACATTGCCACATACTGTGGTGTCAGTCTTCAGAGTTGGACCTGACTGTCTGACGTTCTTCTGGCGCCACAATCACACCAAGGTTTGCATTTACACAGAAGAAACATCCCAAGGTAGTGAACTGAGCCCATTCATGCTCTCAGAGGAAGATCCTGTTCTCGTTTGGACGCTACTGTCAGGATCTCATTACATTACATGTCATTTACCTGATGCTTTTATCCAAAGCAATTTACATACACTTTCAGAATACCTTTATTAGTCCCACAGAGGGGAAATGTACATTGTTACAGCCACATGGTCACAAAGAGCCAAAGACAGCTTAATTTTACCTAAGCATGCATACAAAAGTACTAAAGATACAAAAAAGAAATTATAATAAAGTTACATATTTTACAAAAAATATAAAACAGTTACACATTTTACAAAAATACACACCCTGTAACAGTTCTGAGGATTTAGCAGCCAGGTATATATTGCACAGTTTTCAAGGGCATATACTGTATATATATATTGCACATATTGCACATAGTTGGTATTTAACAACAAGAGGTGTTAGAGGCCGTTTCTCAATGTCGAGTAAACCTGCTGCAGAGCCACTATTTCAAGTATACTACGTCATCGAGTGGCGCCAAAGGACTGTTTAAATGCATGTTAAATGCCCAGCATTCGGCGCCACTCGATGACGTAGTATACTTGAAATAGCTGCTCTGCAGCGGGTATACTCGACATTGAGAAACGGCCATAGTCTGTGTTGTGTGTGTGGGGGTCTACTAGGGGCCGTGCTGGTTATATAGTCTGACCGCTGAAATCCACCACCAGCCCCTTGGTCTTTCCTGCGTTGAGCTGGAGGTGGTTCCTCTGGCACCAGAGAGTGAAGTCTTGCGTCAGCTCCCTGTACTCCCTGGCGTCCTCGTTGGAGATGAGGCCAACGATGGTGGAGTCATCAGAGATATTCTGCAGGTGACAGGTAGCAGTGTTGTGGGTGAAGTCTGCAGTGTAGAGGGTGAAGAGAAACGGTGCCAGCACCGTCCCCTGGGGGGCCCCCGTACTGCTGATGATGGTGTCTGATTGACACTCCCGGGTCCTCACGTACTGTGGACGGTTGGTGAGGTAGTCCAGGATCCAGGAGGTGAGGTGGTGATCCACCCCCGAGAGCTGCAGCTTGTCTCCAAGGAGCGGGGGCTGTTTGGTGGTTTGGTGGTTTGGTGGTTAATAGACCATAGATTAGTGTATTTATGTATTAGTATTTATACCATAGACACGTGTAATGGAGTGATTTTGGTTTAGGTATCTTACTTAACCTCTTAACCTGTTAAGCCCGAGAGATCCCGGTACCGGGGCACTGCCACAACGTCTTGCAGGAAACAGTGTCTGAGGGCATGTTCATTTAATAAACTATGAATGTTTTATATCCATGTAACGGGAAGAAACTCATCTAACTGATCATTTTTATATTTTTTTCAAAATAAAACCCACAATGCTAACGCTGAGCCTCTGAATTAGCAACGAGCGAAAAATGCTAACAGATTACTGCGCCGAAATTCACTCACAAAACCTTATTTTTTATCTTTTCTGCACATCCATGACATCGTTTCACATCGTGAGGTGACACAGAATCGAAGGATACCCTCATTATCACTCAATTATACAAAATCGCGACTTTATAAACAAAAACAGACATCAAAACATGTGGCGCTAGGTAGCTAAAAATGCTAACATGGCTCACCTGTGTCTTTGTCTGGTCAAACGTGGTCTTCAATGGCATTAAAACGATAAAAACGCTGCTGAAGTTAATCCATAGGTTAATCCAATGTGTCTGTGTCCCTTTGAAATGATTTCTGATAATCCATGAGCAATAAAACTGCTTTTCCGTTTCTAGATGTCAGAGCTAGAGTGTAGGTTCGCTCTGATGCAAAACTACATGCGCGAAGCCCCCACCTTTTTGTTGTGCCATGTTAGTGAGAGGGGAGATTCCCCTTCGATTCTATTGGCTCTAACGGTCAGAAAGAGATGTCAATCACCAAAATCGACCAATGGGTTCCAGAGAAACGGTAAAACCCCCATTTCCACCCAAATCACCTCAGAGGTGGAGTTTTCTTTGCTAAACCTCTCTAAAAAGGTCAAATGTCACTTGTTTTGCATCAATCTTGATACAGGGTACTTATTATATGTCGTACTTTGGATTCCTAAAGCTTTTAGTTGACCTTACCATCATCCAAGGGTAGTTTTCACTATAAGTAAAAAAGAATCTTTGGACAGACACTATAATTTACAGTTTTGTTCAATCTGAATTTTCTTTAAAATAAAAAACATCTATATTGTTCTGACTCTTCTACATCCAACTCACAGGTTTATCATTACTTTGAGGAAAAAGATTATTAATTTAACCCTTTTAGAAGGGAAGATATGGTCATTTGTTCTGGGAACGTCATTTTCGAGCCTGAGACCTGAAAAACATTTATGAAACTATTAATGTGTAGCACCAGATTAACGGGAAGAATCTCAGCTAACTGAAGATATGAACCATTTTTACCAAAACAAAACACAAGGGTAATACCAAGCCTCTGAATTAGCACTAAGCGAAAAAATGCTAACGCACTTTAGCACACAACTCAAGATAAAGATACCCTTATTACTTATCGTAGCTGCACATACAATATATCCGATTAAAGCTGAGACTCCACAGATTATATAGGTATAGTATCATCACTGAGCGATCCAAACTCGCGACAGGGGAAGCAAACACAGACATCACAACACGTATCTTTACGGAGCTTTTACGGGAGATCGTCTCACCGTAGCTGTCAATCTGATCAAAAGACGTGTTCAATGGCATTAAAACGAAAAAAAACACGGCTACAACTGTTGATCCATAGGTTAATAATGTATCTGTGGCTTTGAAAAAATTATTTATAATCTATAATTCCATTTTTATGTAAAAATCGGAGAGAAAAAGTTAGCTGCTAATGGTAGCCACCAGAGTGTATGCAGCTTCCGGTTTTGGTCACGCGTCACTCTCACTCCTTATTTGTTAACGTGTTGGTGTGTATAGAACATTCCCTCGATTCCATTGGCTCTAGCGGTTATAAAGAGATTTCATTCATCAAAATCGACCAAGGGGGCCAGAGATAGGTCAAATCCACCCAAATGACCCCAGAAGTGGGGTTTTTTGCTAAATCTCTCTAAAAAGGTCAAATGTCACTTGTTTTGCATCAATCTTGATACAGGGTACTTATTATATGTTGTACTTTGGGTTCCTAAAGCTTTTAGTCTACTAACCCATCATCCAAGGGTAGTTTTCACTATAAGTAAAAAATAATTTTTGGACGGACACTATAATTTACAGTTTTTTACTATGTTCAATCTGAATTTTCTTTAAAATAAAAAACATCTATATTGATTCTGACTTTTCTACATCCAACTCACAGGTTTATCATTACTTTGAGAATAAAGATAATTAATTTAACCCTTTTAGAAGGGAAGATATGGTCATTTGTTCTGGGAATGTCATTTTCGAGCCTGAGACCTGAAAAACAGGCTCAGGGCTTAACAGGTTAAAGACACTTTTCACATATTGACCACCTGAACCACATCACATCTCAGTCCAGTCTCCCTAAAATCAGTTGAGAATGAATATCGTAGAAAAATACAAATTAACCTTAGACTTTAGTTAAATAGGTTAGTATTTTGCAAATACTACCAGAAAATATATTGATCACGGTCTAGAAGAGGAACTCTTTACATTAGGAAGACCCCATGGCCTTTCCTCTATCAGTAAAAAAGGAACACATGTTGTTGGCAGTCTAACATACTTTCCACCTGTAGCAGGGCTGAAGACATTCAGTCTCTCTGGAGTGGACCGTTTTGGTCGGTGAAGCATTCAGATTGGGTTGATAGCCACTGTCAAACATCAATGTAACACATCATAGCATAGAGCAGAGCATGCAGTAGGTTGTCCCTGTGCAGAGGCCAGCCACACGAGGTGAAGGTGTCACCTTGATGGGAAAATCTATTTCAGAAAGCTTTTAGGGCAGCTGAGAGCATCTGTCACCTAAAACTACCAGGTGCCCTGTTTGCCTTCACCTAACCGGAAAATGCTCCCGCCTACCTGCTGTGTAATTTCCACACACACACAGACAGAAAATACTTGACCATCATCTCCCATGAAGCAGAAGCAGTGAGTGAATGGACCAGTGTTTAAATTATGAATGAGTAGATGTCTGGATTTTATTTGAAAGCACCTCAGGTCCGACAAATATCTTCAGAAACCCTAAATCCACGACATCACTGCACTGCTGTTCGCTCTCCCACCACCCACTACCTATTGATACCATTATAAAGATCGCTGCTTCATTCGTGAACATTTAACTCCACTGTTTCCAGGTATGGAGAGCAGGAGGGTTCCTGATGAGCAGGCTGTGTCAATGCTGATGTTTGGTGGGTTAATTAAGGGGTTTCAATGGGCGGTAGATTTAACATGACTATAGTATACTGCAAAGATTGTTCAATTGGTAAAAGTTCTACAATTAATCAAAACAACTGCAAGCAGCACTATAAACCCTACAGTGATAAACTGCAGGGTTTATTGTTCTGAAGAAATAGTTCCTTCAGATGTTTTTAAACCACACAGCAGGATGGATGGAACAAGAAAGATCGAGTTTCTTTGGAACCTTGGATATTCAGCTATACGTTTGCTGTAGATTGTTATGCTTGTGCTATTGTCAAGTCAAATGTAAAACTGAAAGCTGCAAGCAGCAGTGATCGGACCCTCACACATCCACGCATGTGGGGGTTCTTCCAGGATGCAGGTTTATGCAGCATCGAATTTCCCAATGCTTGAAACCGATCGCACGTGTGAACATTTCTTAGTGCACAGAGTGTGATGCTCTGAACATTATGTCTTAAAATATTGCACCACCTCTGGTGTCCACTATGTGGTGCTAGAGACAAAGGGTTACCATACAGCAGGGGTATTCAATTAAAATTCAACAAGGTCCAGTTAGAGAACATTTCCTCATTGTGTCATAGTGGCGTTTCACATCGGCACTTTAATGAGCACCACGATCTCTGAGCGTATGAGACACTTCTGTGCTCCCAGTGGGCAGGATGAACATGGATGAGTCTGTCCATTCTGGGTTAAAGCTCTGTTTTGACTACCCACTTTTCTCTTCTTGGAGAGCGCCATGGGTACTTATTCTTCTCCCCCTGTCTGCCGCTAACTCTCCGTCTTCTCCCCCTGTCTGCCGCTCGCTCGTCTCTTCTTCTGTGTTTCTCTCCCTGTATCTCCCTTTCGCCCCCCTGTCTGTGCCGGTTAGAATATAAGTGCCCGTCAAAATCCCTTTCTAATTTATTGATTATTAGTCCGGCATCGCGGTACGTCATTTGGTGATGCCCAACATACAGTATTTTTCTTTTTACAACCTGTAGACCTTTTTCATGTAAATTGTATAATGTTTGTCCCATAAGGCTGACCAAAATACTATCCTGTTAACTACAAATCTTTATTTTCCTGTGTCTTCAGGCCAAGACTCTTATGCCCCTGTGGCGTTTGGATACTACTTAGGACCCCAAAGCAGACACTGACACAAGTTAAGTTTCAAGGTGTTTTTTTTTTTTTTTACACTTATGCTTTTATTGAGTTTTCACAACAATAATAACAGAACAAGAAAACATAATACACACAAATCAGTTGTAAAATAAAGCACAATAAATACTAGTTGTCTGAAGACCTTCAATATTCACACATACCGTACAGGATTGAATTAGTCATTCACTTACTCATTGGTGTCAACCATGTAAATATTCCACTTTTCCCATTTCCTATTGAATGCATTCTCTTGGATTCTCAAAACATATGTCAGCTTTTCCATGACGAAAATATCTTGAACAATTTCCAGCCACTGCTCCTGAGTCGGAGCGTTCACATTAAGCCAATTCCTAGTTATAGCTTTCTTACTCGCTGCAAGTAAAACCTTAATCAAATATAGATCGCCTCCCATCACAACATCCTTAATGTTCCCAAGATACATCACCGGGCAGGTATTTGGGATTCCATAACCCAAAATAATTTTGACAACTGCATTAACCTTCTCCCAATATGACCTTATCTTTGTACAGTTCCAGAAAATGTGTGAGTGGTTAGCCTCCATGTTGCCACACAACCTCCAACACTGTTGCTGTACACCAAGTTGCCTGCTCTTTATTTTGGGTGTTATGAAAAAGCGAGTCAGGTTCTTCCAGCAGAATTCCCTCCATACTAATGAGTTTGTGGATGTAAATTGCGTCTCGAACATTTGAAACCATTCTTCCTCTGAAATTTTAATTTGTAACTCTACTTCCCATTTTGCTTTTATGTAGATAGTCGATTCCCCCCTGTTTCCCCCCAAAGCCTGGTAGAAAGCAGAAATTATCCGGGACCCCTTCTGCTGATACGCATCCACAATCACCCCAGTTACAGTATCTACAGATTCATCTGCATTCAGCTTTATCTCTTTTACAAAATAGTGTCTTAGCTGCATGTATCTAAAATAATCCCTGTCTGTAATACCATATTTTGCCTGTAATTCCTGAAAACCCATCAATTCACCCTTTTCTGAAACCGTACACATTGCTGTTATGCCCTTTTGCACCCATTCTTTGAATGCTGGATCGTACACACCTGGTTTAAAATTGGAATCGTATGCAAACCACCTCAGCGTGCGTATCCCTCTCTTTAATTTGTATTTTGCTACTACAACATTCCAGACCTCTAGTGTAAACGCAACTATCGTATTAATTTCACCTCTCAGAGCCTTCACCAAATTCCTATCTCCTACCAAGGCCTGAATGTGGTGACCCTGTACCTCCCTTTCCATGGCTTTCCATCCAGACTCATAATCTGGTCTACACCAGTAGGCCAAAGGTCTGAGTTGGGCTGCATAGAAGTATTCCCTAAGATTTGGTAAAGCCATTCCCCCCTTACTTTTAGGCAACTGAAGTGTCGTAAATCGTATTCTTGGTTTTTTACTATTCCAAACAAATCTAGAAATCATCCTGTCCCAGGTTATGAATTTTTTTTGGGGAACATCAATTGGAAGAGACTGAAAAAAATACAGCAGCCTAGGTAGGATATTCATTTTAACCGTTTGTATTCTGGCACTGAAGTCTAAAGGGAGGGTGGACCACCTTTCTACATCCTTTCGGATATTGTCATCAATTTTGTTATAATTGGCTTCAAACAGGTTGGAAAATGTTTTGGTTATAGTTACACCAAGATAAGTCATTGTTTTGGAATTCCATTTTAGGTTATATGCATGTCTAATTTGTTGGGATGGGGAATAATTGAATGAGAGAATTTGAGTTTTTGTTACGTTCACTTTATACCCTGAATAGTAACCATATGTGTCGAGTAGGTTCATCAGGTTTGGGAAACATACATCTGGTTGCTCAAGGAAAACTATAACATCATCCGCAAAAAGCCCAATGATATGATCTTCCCCCCCTATATTGACACCCTGCAGGTCTTCACTCTGCCTTATTGCTTGCGCCAATGGTTCAACAAATAAAGCAAAGAGAGTAGGAGAGAGACAGCAACCCTGTCTAGAGCCTCTCTCCAGCTGAATCCTATTGGACAAACTCCCATTTACTTTGATCCTAGCCGTAGGTTCGTGATAAATAGTCTTAATACACCGAATTGCATTTTCATTTAAACCAAACCTCCTTAGTACTTCATATAAAAAAGACCAACTGACACTGTCAAACGCTTTTTCTGCGTCCAGACTAACCAGAACCATACTCGTGCCCTTTTTATGCGCATTGTCTACGATATGGAGAGTCCTTCTGATATTGTCTTGTGTTTGGCGTCCTCTAATGAAACCAGTTTGATCTTCATGAATAAGATCTTGCATAAAAGTCTCAAATCTTTTACAGATAATTGAGGTAAACAGCTTGTAGTCCACATTTAAAAGAGAAATTGGCCTATAATTTTTACAGTGGTCTTTGTCTTTGCCTTCCTTAGGCAAAATGGAAATAATTGCTTCCCTCCAAGATGGGGGAGCCCTGCCTTCTTTAAGAGTCCAATTAAAACAAGACAGAAGCAGAGGTGTTAGCTCCTTCGTGAAAGTTTTATAGAACTCTGGTGGGAACCCATCGCTGCCCGGTGATTTACTGGTCTTTAGCCTACTGATTGCAGCTTCCAACTCTTCAACTGTAAATTGCGACGTAATGGTGTCATTCTGTATCTCACCTATAGATGGCAGATCAAGAGAGTTAAGAAAGTTTCTTATTGTGCTTTCATCAGCTAATGGTGGATTAGAGTAGAGTGTCTTATAGTATTCTTCAAATATTCTTTCTATCTCATCTGGCTCATATAGTAGTTGGTTAGTTTGGGGGTCCCTTGTTCTATGAATTGTATTAGAGGCTTGCTGTTTGCGCAGGCGTCTAGCCAGGAGTCTAGCTGCTTTTGAGCCTGATTCATAATAAGACTGCTTTAAAAACCTTGCCTTTTTTTCTATTTCTCCTCTAAGGATCTCATTTATCTCCCCCCTTGTTTCCTTAATTTGTTGTAATGCCGATTGATCCCCTGTACTCTTATGTTTTGTCTCCATTTCTCTCAATTTTTCTATTTTGTATTTGTATGTGGCTAGCCGGGCCTTTTTTTGTGATGCTGTTAGGGCGATCAGCTTTCCACGGAGAACAGCCTTCAAAGCATCCCACAGTATCCCAGGGTCCACATCCCCATTATCATTCTCCTCTATATATATTTGTATCTCTTCCCTTAACTGTTCCACGGTCGCCTTATCATTCAAAACACCCACATTGAGCCTCCACACTGTATTCTTTTGTCTACTGTTCAGATTTATTGACAAGCTAATCATATTATGATCCGAAACATCTGCCACCCCGATTTTACTCTCTGTGATCCTGTGACTTTCACCCGTATTTATTAAAAAGTAGTCAATTCTGGAGTACACAGAATGGGGCACTGAATAGTGTGTATAATCCCGTTCTAGGGGATGAAGTTCCCTCCAAATATCAATTAGTCCCATTTCCTGCACTGACGCATTAACAAACTTGGTCAGGTGCTTCTTGCTATTTTTGTGACTTGTAGTGTCTATGGTATGATTCAGGACCACATTAAAATCCCCTCCACATATCAAAATACCCTCAGTCTCTAATGCAATGACGTCAAACAGATTTTTAAAAATAGATTTGTTACTCTCTGGGGGGGCATATACATTGACCAATGTCACCACTGCATTTTCAAGCTTTCCTTTCACTAATATATATCGTCCCTCTTTGTCCCTAACTTCTTTATGGAGTTCAAATTTAACTGCATTTGAAATAAGGATAGCCACTCCCCTCTTCTGGCTAGGTTTGTAAGAACTATAGAACGTATTTTTAAAACCAAAGCGTTTTAATTTTTCATGCTCCTGTTGAGGCAGATGAGTTTCTTGTAAAAATAGTACTTGGGCCTTTTCTTTTTTCAATTTAGCCAGGACCTTGCTCCTTTTAACTGGATTATTCATCCCATTTACATTAAGTGACACCACTTTTATATTATTGTACGGCATTTAAATTACCCAATCCTTTGCATTCACAAAACTCCAGACAACTGAAAACTACACAGACCTGAACATCTGGCCCACATGTAGTGAACGTAGAACGTAAAAAGAAAAACGTAGACTTCCAAGGTAGGGTGATTCCTCGCCACCCTAAGTCCCCGTTGGCAGGTAGAGGGGAGAGCCTCCTCCTGAAGGGCCCCTCACTAGAGGTGAAACACGCAGTCTCACGCATCCTAGTAGTCCAACAGCATCTGATAGCATTTATATAATCCAAATGAAGTCGTGACAAATATATACAGTGAATATATAATATGAATCAGTTAGTCCCGGGAGGGATCCGCTCATACTCTTGTAGCCTCTTCCTTACTCTGCTCGCGGTCTCGTCCCCACCTGCACTACTCTCTCCGACGCGCTGCCATGTCTTGGTCTGGTGGAGACGCTCCATCTCCGGGTACAGCTCCGAAGCGTTGCGGTCTGGTATCTCCACGGAGAAACCTCTCCTCCTCAGCTCCTGCGCTGCATCTTGCGCACTGTCGTATGTGCGTGTTCCCGAGTCCCAGTGAATACGCATCCTGTCAATAGGTGTCTGAAAACGTATATTTTTCTCTTTAAGGACCCTCTTTATTCCCACGTACGCCTTGCGCTTCAGGACGACCTCCGTTGCATAGTCGTGATCGAACGATAGACGTCGCCCTTCCATCAGTATCTTTTTTTCCCAGGCCTTTTTCAGTACCCTTTCTTTGGTGTTAAACTCCAGAAAGTTCACCACTATGGACCTTGGCGGTGCATTCCTTTCCGGTTTGCGAGCCACAGCTCTATGGGCGCGTTGTATCTGTAGGTTGGTGTCCGGTAAAGCGAGTTCAGTTTTCAAAAGTTGATCCACAAAGTCAGACATGGAGTTACCTTCCTTCTCTTCGGGTACTCCATAAATGCGCATATTATTTCTCCTGGATCGACCTTCCAAATCCACCAGTTTCCCCTGCATGGCTCTCTGTTCTTTCATTGATTTAATCAACGCATCTGACAGAGCCATGTTTACTGTCTCCGCCTCATCGATTCGTTCCTCCGCTTCTTTCAGCCTAGTTTCGTGGGCCTGGGTTAGCGCGGAGTTAGCAGAAAGTTTTTGGTAAATTTCCTGCTTCATATCTTCGAGTTCAGATTTCATGTCCCCCTTGATTTCTTCTTTAAGTTTGTTTAAGTCCACTTTATGCTCAGCCCTGAAATCGCGTATTTCCTGGAGCACTGAGCGCATGGTGTCTGCCGAGTCCTGTTGTGAGCTAACGGAGCTAACGGAGCTTTGAGCATCTTCCATCTCCGGTGAATTCTGTCTTTCTAGTTTGTCACCTTTCTTTTGACTTCTAGTTCTCTTTCCCCCTCTCATTCCAATAAAATTACATCGATTTGTATATTATTTGGCGAGTTAAGGGGGTTGATTTCCAATCGCTATCGAGAGCTAAAAATTAAGCAGCCATCTCACTCGCCTTGCTCACCGGAAGTCCAGTTTCAAGGTGTTTTAATAAAGAAAGCTAGGCCAAGGCAGGTACTGAAGACAGGGAACTGGCTGGTTGCAGAAAGGTCCAAAAACAAAGCAGAGGGAAAACGTCCCAGGCAAAAAGTTGCTAAAAACTGAACAAAACTATGCTTGGGCTGCAGAGAGGCACTCTGGATCGTCGAACTGCATTTCATTCTCTGGCAGAGTAGTGATGTGAGGGTCAGGCACTTAAAGAGAAGGTTGCTTAGGTGAGTGTGAACAGGTGTGCCTCATCTGCAGCCAGGAGAATACCAGCCTGTCACACACCAGCCCTGCAGAGAAGGAGAGACAGAGTAGTGAGGGGTAAAAAGAGCAAACAACAGGAAACAACACAACAACCCAAAAACCCATGCAGAAACATAACAGCCCCTTTTCCAGAGCCAGTTCCGGGCTACAGCCTGATTACAAGAGGTACAGAGGAAGTTGGACGGCACAACGCGGTCTAAAGCTATTTTCCAGCAGCTGCAGCGGGAGTTGGCCACCGCTGGATACCACCGGACTCTGGAGAAAATAAGCAACAAGCTAAAAAAACTCAAGAAAGACAACCGGGATCATTGTTGTTGTTGTTGTTGATATGAGGGATTTTCACGCCGTGTGGGTGTCATAAGAAGGCACGTAAACGTTTACGTGATGACGCAAACGATGACGCAATGACGTAGCTTCACTTGAGCTCCACTCGAGCTCCACTCGAGCTCCACTCGGGCTCTGAGCGGTGGAAACACAAGTGGTGCTACAGAGAAGAACCGGTTCAGCACCAGAAAAGCAAAAGAACGGTTCTTGAACCCGTTCCGGTTTGGTGGAAAAGGGGCATTATCAAGCACAAGAGATTTAGAGAAGGTTGGAGATGTATGCCCAAATTACAACAAATGATCATGGTGAGGGTCTCAAAATGGCTGACATGTAATGGCCAGGGCGTTCCAGCTTTTAATGAATATTAATCTTTATGGTCTTAAGATGCTACTGACGAAATGTGCAGTTGATCTGATTAAATCTTCAGGAGTAGTTTGTTAAAGTACAAAGCCTGAAAATGGCCAAAAATACACCCAAAACACCACACTAAATAAAAAATGACGACTTCCTGTTGGTTTTAGCCAACATGCCTTACACAATACCTACAATAGACTTCATATACCTACCAAATGTATTACGTCTACCGGATATTTAATTGTGGGGGGGGATTCAGTTTGTAAACTGGATATGCAACTGCACTCAGCGGATCAACTCAAACAAGGCTTATTTCTTTAAATGTCCTCCAGGTGTAGCATGTACTTGAGGCCTCACCACAGCGGCCTGCAGCCCTTTGCTTCATGTCGTCTGCTCTCTCATTATTCTGAATTATTCTGCTGGATCTAGCTGAAGTGGATCTGCATCATCCTGGACCAGTGAAGCATTGACAGAATCTAGCGGGATGGGTATCTGATAGATCCCAAATGGAGCCTAGGTGCATGACTTCATAACTTTTAAGTTTAGTGAGTAAGTAAGTGAGGGAAATACGGTTAAGAGTTGTTTATGGAATTTACTATTTGTATTCACTTGTTTTCTTTCTTGTTGTGGTTCTTTGTTGTATTCTGCTCTGACCCAGTCATTCCACACGCTGTCATGCAGGAGCACAGTATTTCGTGCCCAACTATAAATGCAAGTGATGTTGACAAGGAAAGCTTTTTAGGAGTGATTAACCATCAGTTATAATCTAAACACCAATGCTGCTCATCTTTTAATATTTCTGAATCACATGCAGCTTTCAGGTACAATATGTTGGTTAGTATAAACTGTTCAGTCCTGTTGATGCTGACAGTGATGAGGTTGTTGAATTTTTCATATGTTCCCATATTTCATGCTCTGCAAATTCTGTAACCTAAACATTCATTTGTGTAATCCTGAATGGTAAATTGATGGCTGCCAGTTTTACATTCACAGGAAATGTTTTATCCAGTTTACAAAGTGCTACGTCCTTGTGAGGTGGCGGTTGTGGATAGTGTGTCGAAAATAAACAGGACAGATGTGTGTGGTTAACTAGGCCACAAAAACACTTTGGTTAGGTTTAAGGAAAGATAGATAATCTGACATATTTACATTATATTCAAATGCATTTTGCTGTCCCAATAACCCAGTAGTTGAGAGAGGGGGTTGAAAAGGGACTTGTTGTTGGTGAATGAATGTTTATGTTGCTCTGTGTTTTTATTTTCTTATTTTCTTAGTTCTTTATTTTTCTCCCTGCTTATGTAGGTGCATCTCAATAATTTAGAATATCGTGGAAAGGTTCATTAATTTCAGTAATTCTACTTAAAAAGTGAAACTCATATATTATATAGATTAATTACACACAAAGGGAATTATTTCAAGTGTTTATTTGTTTATCTTGCTGATTACGGCTTACAGCAAATGAAAACCCCAAAATTCAATATCTCAAAATTTAAATATTACACAAAACCAATACAAAAAACTGATTTTTTTTATACCGAAATGTCGGCCTTCAGCTCGTCTGCCTTGTTGGCTCTGGTGTCTCTCATCTTCTCTCTTGACAATACCCTATAGTTTATTTACGGGGTTCAGGTCAGTTTGCTGGCCAATGAAGCACACTTGTGTTACTGTATTTAGAATCCTTTTTTTTATTGGTCTTATGTAATATTCAAATTTTCTGAGAACCTGAATTTTGGGTTTTCATTAGCTATATTTCCTAATCATGAAAATTAAAACAAATAAACGCTGGAAATAATTCACTTTGTGTAAAATGAATCTATATAATATATCAGTTTCACCATTTAAATTGAATTACTGGAATTAACTAACTTTTCCACGATATTCTAATGTATTGAGATGCACCTGTATATACACATTTAGTTCACATATCATAATCTGTTAAGGTGTTATAATGTAGGCCTTTCATAGTAAGGTAGGTCACTGTGATGTGTGTATTATTTTCTGTGGCATGAAACCATTTCTCCCAGTCCTGATGAAGTCATCCCGGCTCTCATCCTGCCCCATTGACTGATGGGTAAACAGATGACTGTGTAAAGTATGTTGCCCTAAATGAACCTCAGCAACCCTTCAACTCCATCTTGATCACAGTGACAGTTTCAGTCCCAAGGTAGAAAACCAATTTCTTTTTAGTGCTGAGCAAACCCACACGCCATTTGACGAGGGGAAGATTTCAGGGAGCGTATGACAGTTATTTGCCTCTTGAATAACACTTTTCTGAAATGTACAATCCTGCCGGCTTTTTTCTCTGCCTCTATGATTTCTGTCTCTTTTACCCCACTCCACATCTGTTACATAAGATGCCAAATACATTCATCCAGCTGCAGGAACGTGTGATAGAAACAATTATATTTAGTAATACAGTATATAGTCGACATTCTCTGATTAAGGTTGTACCTTGTCTTTTCAACATAAAGACATATTTCGTTAGTGTAAGGCAGCAGAGGATCCGTCATAACCTTCAGCCTCCACTGGAAGAATCAGCTGTGTATACAGAGGGAAACATGCCTTTTGTTAGCCGGGCTTCACTGAGGGTCCATCAGCAAACAACACACTGCTTTCTTCCTTTATCGGCCTGCTGAGAGCAGCTCAGACTTCAGATAGAGACTGGAGGAAGGCAGAAATAAAGAGAACATGAAATAATTTGCGAGCGATGGCAGACAATATGTGAAGCCATAAAGGAAGCCTCTGAAATTCTTTGGCTATTCTCCAGTCTTCTGAAGATCATTTGAGTCCATGTTGGTAGTGTTCAGCCCTCTGACACCCATTTATGATAGCAAAAACGATGCTGTCTTTAAACTGTAATAACTCCACAATGGTTCTGAAAGACGAACCCTTACTCCTCCTGATTCTCTGTATCTGTGTATATCATCACTTTTCATAAACCATCTTTGTTGGTGATGTTTCAGAATCAAACAGCCCTATTGGCTCCAGTGGCATACGGACACACAGATTTGAGCCGTGGATATACACAGGCATCAGAGAGAACAGAAGACAAACACAAGCTGAAAGAAGTGAAGATAAGAAGGTCACATTAAGTGTAGTGACAGTAAGAGGGTGAAATATGTCCCAGAAATCCTTTTCCACAGCTGAGGCCGGAGAAAATAAACTTCAAATAATGTTGAGGAAAATGCTGCTGATGCTTCATGCTTTTTGAGGATGAGCATGTACACTGCCCAAACGAATGGGCATAACTTAATATCAGGATCAAAACAAATGTGTGCAACTCTCTATGTTTTCCTTTTTTCTTGATAATAGTTTACTGTGTTGGATTTTATCAAATAATCCAAAATTAGATTTGAGTTTTGATGGACTATTATCCCCTACAAAAGTGTTCAAACTTATTTATTGAGTGATAAACACAATATTGAGTGAGATGAATCTGTGGATGTAAAGAACTTGATAATATTGCCAAAATAATAATTAGATAATGACAAAGGTATGCTAAATCCAAAAGGTGTTAAAGTGGGTCTCAGAGGGTTAAAGACGCGCAGCCTTCAGCCTGTCTGAGATTCATGTTTGGACTTAACTGAGGTTCACATGCTGCTGGCCATGAAGCCTTTTTTAGGGCTAGTGAGAGCAAAAAGTCAATACAGTGTGATGTCTGTCATAAAGCACCTTCTGTGTGTCACATCAGATTTGCTCTGGGTTTCATCGACTCACAAATACGCAATGCCATGAGACACTGAATAAATGCACATGAAGCATGGGATTAAAATGTCAGTGGAGAGCTGAATACACCATCTGTTTGGAGTGATGAAGAGACTGTGACCTTCCACAACAAATACATAAAACATCATGTTTCCACATGGTTCTCAGCTTTGAATGGAGCTGTTTTAGTGACTTCTTCTGCAAAGCCTTAAAGGCGCCAGCTGAAGATTAGCTCTACCAGTGTTTCCATCAATGGACTCATAATGACAGAACAGGAGGGGATGGAAATAATTATTGAATGACCTCATTTTTTGGAATGTTTTCTTTTTACATTTAGGTGGAAATCTGGAGTGGGGTTTATTTAGGTATACTGGGTATACATTAAGAATCATACCACATTATTTGTGTTGATGTGACAGTGTTCTGAAAGAAGGCAGCATGGTGAGAAGGTCAATCTCAGACGGCCAGGTCTGAAACAGTTTGATCATGTTTTCTAAAAAACAAACATATTCATGTTAGCCAAAACCAAAAGCACTGCTCCAGAGACCATAAGAACTACAGGAAGTCTTCAGTCTTTCATCTTTATTGGAATACAACAGTTCATTGCAACATGAATATTTAACTACAGGACTGCAAACCTTTACTTCAGTATTATTAAAAAACTTGGTTTATTGTTCAAGGAAATATGGTGGTTATGGGTAATAGACACACAAACTCCGGTGTCCTGCATGTCCCTGAACTTTGCTCCTGGCTACATGCAGGGCTCAGGGCTTCCTGCATTGGCAATGGGAGTCAGTATTGGATGTCAAATGCATGGTGCAGAATTGTGCAATAAAGACACGGTACTGCAAACATGAGAAATTAAACTATAAAACATGTTTTTTACAAGCCAGCAGTCAAATGATCTATACGACTTTGCTTAAAGAGGTGTGCGCGCGAGTGAGCGCGCCCATTATATGGCTGCAAATCACTAACTGACAGGAAATTCATGACAGCGGAAAGCAGAAAGTCAGGTTGTAAACTGATTAGTATTTGTTTTATTATTTGGCTTTTTTACCTCTTTTTTATTTTAGCATCATCGCAAAGTTCAGACAGTATAATGTTATCAGAATAGTTCAAAATGAGCTAAGAAACCAAACCATGAAAGTAAATGTGAAAAAAAGTAGGTTATTCTACCTGTGCAGCTGTCCTTAATGGATTCATCAGACCCTGCTGAGACTGGCCAAGTGAGAGTTGTATTAGTTTTTAACAATACGATTATTGATTTTTCTTAATTTCTACGAACTCAGTAATGACATGGCACATACATGACAAAGTCATAATTACAAAGCAAAACCAAAAGACAAAACAAAACAGCTCAGTTTCAGACATACATACTGTAGGAGGTCACAGGAGAATCTCATTTATGATTGATGATGATATTTTTTATGATTACAGGGATTCAGGAGGTTCCGTTAACAATAATAGCCGACAAATCAGGCCCTAGGAAATGTAAGTAAGGCTGCCAGATTGTATAGAACTGGTCAGATTTGGCATGTACATTTGTTAGATATTCCAGGGGGACCAACTCAGCTGAATAGCCCTGATTACAGTCCTTTGCAGAAATGTTGCACATTAATTATAGACAAGCATGCACAGGAGAACATTCACTTACATTCAGTGTATTTCATTCAAATCATTGATTTCAGTCATGTGTTCCTCTGATGTGACAGAGAGGGGGAGCAAAAGACCCGGGCCCTCACAGGAGGGTGAAGGACGCTGGGAGGTTACTGCAATTATTGAACATTGCTCCACAAAGTGCACCCATTGCCATATCATACATAATGCATGAGCAGGCTTTCAAATTAGACAAAAGAAAACTATGATCAATCCTGGTTCAGGTGTTCCACACTAACATACACTGAGAACATACTGTACATAACAGCTTCCCATCTGAACTGAAGGTTCTCCAGTTGAATAAAAAAGCATTACAGCTCCATTCCACACACCATTAGAACCCGACTTCCATCCTGCTGCCCATTGCAGAAGGATGAACCCCCCCTCTGTCTGTCACATGGCTGCTCTAATGAGAGCTGTGATGACCCTCAATGGCTCTGGGATAGAGAGCAGCCTCTGAGAGAGAGATTGCACCACATATAATGGACTCATTCCTCTGTTAGGATTATGTTTTAAACAGGACCCAGGCGCAGGCAATGACTGAAGATGTTTAAAAGGTTTATTGTTCTGAGACTCAGGCGGGTTTGGAGACTATGGAGGTCCGGAGTGGAGGTAGGCAGTTCAGGCTGGACTGAGAACAGGGCAGGCAGGTATGGTGAAGGAAGAAGCAGGCAGGTTGGCTGGAAGCTCTGGTGGCCGATGGCTGAGGGATCGCACTGGAAGTAAGGAGAAACTAATTACAAAAAGTACAGAATAACACGCAGACAGGATAACTGAAATGAGCAGCCAGGAGGATGCAATACCACTGGTGTAGAAAACAATCTGGCGGTGAGTTGCTGGGAGACTGGAGTAGATATGCTGTGTCTTGATTGGATTGATGAGGGACAGCTGAGCCGGTCGGCCAGGTGAGTACAATCAGGCTGCTGCCTGCAAGGGAAACCACACCCCCTCCACACACACAGGGGAACAAACAGGGACACACAGGGACACAGTTTGGGCCGTGACAGTACCCCCCCCCTCAACGGGAGCCTCCAGGCGAACCACCAGGCTTGTCTGGGTGGTCTCTGTGAAAGTCCCGAATGAGAGAGGGACCTAGAATGAGCTTGCGGGACACCCAGCTCCTCTCCTCAGGACCATAACCCTCCCAATCGACCAGATACTGGTACCCACGGCCCCGGCGGCGAATGTCCAACAGCCGCCGGACCGTGTACGCCGGGTGGTCATCAATAACAAGGGTGGGTGGAGGGGAGATGGCTGGAGGGCACAAAGGGCTGGAAAACACTGGTTTCAACTGGGACACATGAAAGGTAGGGTGAATTCTCATGGAGGGAGGCAGCTTGAGTCTAACAGCAGATGGATTGATTATGCGCTCGATCACATAGGGACCAATGAAGCGTGGTTTCAACTTCTTAGACTCAGCTTGTAAAGAAATATTTTTAGATGAAAGCCAAACTTTCTGACCTGGTTGGAACTGGGGAGCTGCGGTCCGGTAGCGGTTTGCAATATGCCGATTGCGTTCAGCGGAGCGGAGAAGGGCAGAGCGGGCATCCTTCCAGATCCTCCGACAACGACGGAGATGGGCTTGGACAGAGGGAACTGCGATCTCGTCCTCTTGGGCTGGGAACAAAGGGGGTTGATATCCAAGAGAACATTCAAATGGGGACATACCGGTGGCAGCACTAGACAGTGAGTTATGAGCGTATTCAATCCAGGGCAGATGTAAACTCCAGGAGGTGGGATTCCGGGAGGTGACACAGCGAAGTGCAGCTCCAAGGTCCTGATTGGCTCTTTCGGCCTGCCCGTTAGTCTGCGGATGATAGCCTGAGGAGAGACTGACAGATGCTCCAAGTGCTCGACAGAATGCTTTCCATACCTGAGATATGAACTGTGGCCCTCGGTCGGAAACAATGTCTGTTGGAATGCCATGAAGCCGGACCACATGATTGACTAGGAGGTCAGCAGTTCCAGAGGCTGTGGGGAGTTTAGGAAGAGGCACAAAATGAACCGCTTTGGAAAAGCGATCGACAATAGTGAGAATGGTTGAGTTACCCTGTGAAACCGGGAGGCCGGTAACAAAGTCTAGGCCGATGTGACTCCAGGGACGACTAGGGACTGGGAGAGGCTGGAGTAGACCGATAGGAGCCTGGTGTGAAGACTTGCTACGGGCGCAGACAGTGCAGGCCAGCACAAAGGCTCGAGAGTCCGCTTCCATGGAAGGCCACCAGAAGTGTCGTCTCAGGAGGGACAGGGTCCGATTCACACCCGGGTGGCAGGCAAAGCGGGAAGCATGGGTCCATAGGAGAACCTGTGAGCGGACAGAGTCAGGTACAAACAAACGGTTATCTGGACCATTTCCTGGATCTGGCTGGTCTCTCTGTGCATTCCTCACTGAGTTCTCAATCTCCCATGTCACAGCGCCCACCACTCTGGTAGCAGGGATTATGGTGTCAGGAACTATGGGGTCCTGATCCACTGCAAACTGCCGGGACAATGAGTCAGGTTTAAGGTTTTTAGAACCAGGTCGGTAGGTAAGGGTGAAGTTGAACCTGCCAAAAAACAATGCCCAGCGTGCCTGACGGGAGTTTAGTCGTTTGGCAGTTTGTATGTAGACCAGGTTCCTGTGGTCTGTCCACACAATGAATGGATGTTCACAGCCTTCCAGCCAGTGCCTCCATTCTTCCAGCGCAAGCTTTACAGCAAGCAGCTCCCTGTTGCCAACATCATAGTTGCGCTCAGAGGTTGTCAGTCGTCGGGAAAAAAAAGCACAAGGGTGAAGCTTTTGATCGGAGACTGAGCGTTGTGATAGAACAGCCCCCACACCGGTGTTGGATGCATCAACCTCAACAATAAACTGAAGAGATGGGTCAGGATTCATAAGAATAGGAGCCGAGGTGAAACGTCTCTTCAGCTCAGAGAAGGCAGCCTCAGCCTGAGTAGTCCATGAGAAGGGGATTGCTGGGGAGGTGAGTTGGTTGAGAGGACCGGCAACACGACTGTAGTCTCTGATGAACCGGCGATAGAAATTTGCAAAGCCCAAAAAACGTTGGAGCTGCTTCCTGGTGGAAGGTTTGGGCCATTGTGCCACTGCTTGTACCTTCTCTGGGTCTGTTCTCACCTGACCTTGCTCAATGATGTAGCCCAGGAAGTCCACTGAATCCACGTGAAATTTGCATTTCTCTACTTTGACAAACAGCTTGTTCTCGAGGAGCCTTTGTAGAACCTGCTGCACATGTTGGGTGTGTTCCTCCATGGTCTGTGAGAATATCAGAATATCATCCAGATACACAAATACTGAACGGTTCAGGAAGTCACGGAGGACATCGTTCACAAGAGCCTGGAAGACAGCTGGGGCATTAGTGAGTCCAAAGGGCATCACTAGATACTCGAAATGGCCTAGTGGGGTGTTGAATGCGGTCTTCCACTCGTCTCCTTGACGTATGCGGACCAGGTGGTAAGCATTCCTGAGGTCGAGTTTCGAGAAAATGGTGGCCTTCTGTAGGGGTTCGAAGGCTGAATTGATGAGGGGCAGTGGATACTTGTTCTTGATGGTGATGTTGTTAAGGCCCCGGTAGTCAATGCAGGGGCGCAGGGAGCGGTCTTTCTTGGATACAAAGAAGAAGCCTGCTCCGACGGGGGAAGAAGAGGGTCTTATGATGCCAGCAGCGAGTGAGTCTTTGATGTATGTCTCCATGGCCTCACGCTCAGTTCGGGACAAGTTAAACAGGCGACTGGATGGGAGAGATGCCCCAGGAAGAAGATCTATTGTGCAGTCGTAAGGGCGATGAGGGGGCAGAAAAAGGGCTCGCTGCTTGCTGAAAACCTCTCCCAGGCTATGATAAACCGGAGGGACAGCGGACAAGTTGAGTGGCTCCTGCTGAACTGGGGGAATACCGACCTCTGCTGGGGGAATTGCAGACCGCAGGCATGAAGAGTGACAAAAGGTACTCCAACTCCTTACTTGATTCTCCGACCAGTCTATGTGGGGGTTATGCAGTCTTAACCATGGCTGGCCCAGAACTAGGGGTGTGTGAGGGGAGGACATGACGTGGAACTGAATCATTTCATGGTGATTACCGGACAGCACGAGATGTAGGGGTTCGGTGACATGGGTAACGTGTGCCAGGAGCTTCCCATTCAGACCTCGAGCATTGAGAGGAGCTGTCAGAGGTTGAGTTGAGATGCCGGCTGAGGCAACCAGTTGAGGAGGTAAATGTTTTCAATGTGCAACTTCAGAGATAAGAGAGAATACTGATGAGGACATAATGCCAGACACGGTTGATGAATATAAAATGTGAGGATGTATCTAATCTAAAAGAAGCCTTTAAATAATCACGGTTTACAGTGGTACATATAACAGAGGGCAATCTTTATAAGTTATACACTAAGGATGATGTGCAACATCCCACCAGGACATTCAAACTTCTACAACTTCAATTTAGTTGTGAAAACCACGTGGAGGGCTTGGCTTCTAACTGAAGAAACACCACTCGAACAAAAGCCATCGAAAGTCATACTCCAAGGTAACACTGAACACAACCACCTGCCTAAACCCCAGTTGCCCTCCCCACTCTAATAAATCACATGAACAGTTTTAAAGGTGAACTTTACTTGCCCAGAGATGTTCTCCTTACATTCTGCTTTTTTAATTAAAGCTTGGATATAAGTAACATCTTAACATGTTATTATATGATTGTTAGGGTTAACATTTAACCCTCTTCACTGTAACATTTGTTGGTGTATAAGGTTAGAAGAACAGTTGTAGTGATGCAGCCCTGGGTGGCTCCCAAGCTCAAGGTTCTAGGTTCTGATGGAGCCACTTTTAACACTTGGTTAAAGTGGTATCATCTATTAATGAGAAAGTGGAATTTAAAAGTCATTTATCTTCTTTATTAATAGATATGGCCGAACGGAATTACATGCTCAACTCAAATCTGCAAATAAATGACGTGCGTATGAGGTAAGTCCTTTCAATGCTAGGATAGAAAATGCACCATGGGTAAAACAGCACATCTGTACTTCTGTTAACCTAAACAATGATAGCTTCCAGCTCAGGATGGACCATCCTCAGGAACTGCTCCAGGATAATAGTCTCTGTTATTTCTTTCAAAGTTGACTTCTCTGGCTTGACCCATTTGGAGAAGAGATCCTTCAGACGAACATACAGCTCTTGTGGAGTCCCGCCAGACTCGATCTTCAGGTACCGGAATTGTCTTTGGTAAGTATCAGGTGTGATTTCATATTTTGTCAAAATTGCTGCTTTAAAGGAGACCTATCATGCAAATCTGCACTTGTTGATGTCTTTTATGCATAAATATGTGTCCCCGGTGTGTCAGGGAACTCACAAAGTGTCAGAAAATAAAACCCTTTCTCTTTTCCTCCGTACCCAAAAAACGAAACAATGCCTGACGTGTAATATGGTCTGTGTTTACATTAGCAAGCATCGCTAACACTCAGAGCTAACGCTGTGCTGGAGAGAGCATGTGTAAAACTGCAGGAAATAAAAAAAGGAACTCACCTTGTGGTAAACTCGCAAGAGAAAAAGCATTTGAGCTCCATACTGTTTCAGAAATAATCTTTGATGTGGTTTTGAACATGATGGCGTTTAATCACGGCAGCATTTAACTGTATCTGCCGGGTAATTCTGAGCAGGCATTAGCTCCCCCTCCTCTTTTTTTTATCTGTTTGGTATTTTGACCAAAACATTACATTACATGTTACTTGTTAGACGCTTTTATCCAAAGCGACTTACATACTCAATACTGTGGACAATCCCCACAGGAGCAATTTGGGGTGAAGTGTCTTGCCCAGGGACACAACAACATGCTGACTGCAGTGGGGTTTGAACCTGTGACCCCCTGATCCCAACACCAAGGCTCTACCCACTGCGCCACACGCATCCCCAAAAAAACATAATAGACATGTTTTTATATATTTGTATATATCTGAGACCCATAATATATGCCTAAAAATAGCATAATAGGAGACCTTTAACTTTGTAATAGTTTTCAGAGTCTTTCATGAACATCATAACATATGCACTTTGAGCTTTACCGGTGATAAGGGAATGCTCTGGTTTTTGGACAAAATTAACATGGGATCACTCCCGTCACCGGACGTACTTCGTCTCACTGGAATAGTAACGGTCATAGTGAATATAAAATCGTCCCCATGTATCCGGCCAATGACGGGAGAGTTTTGAAAGAGACAAAACACTGTTCCATACATTTAAAAACACTTAAACAATTAAACAATGTTTACCTGCCAACAAGCAGCAGTGTGCTGTCATTTCAAACATGTTACCCCACTGTTTAACACAGTTTTACCTGTGTTTTGAAGACTCTTTCCTGGGTCAATGTGTCCTCTTTCTCCCCCCCTGGGTGTGTGTGAGACAAGTGAAGTGAGTCAGCCTGCCAACAAGCAGCAGTGTGCTGTCATTTCAAACATGTTACCCCACTGTTTAACACAGTTTTACCTGTGTTTTGAAGACTCTTTCCTGGGTCAATGTGTCCTCTTTCTCCCCCCCTGGGTGTGTGTGAGACAAGTGAAGTGAGTCAGCCTGCCAACAAGCAGCAGTGTGCTGTCATTTCAAACATGTTACCCCACTGTTTAACACACTTTTACCTGTGTTTTGAAGACTCTTTCCTGGGTCAACGTGTGCTCACCAGGGGCACGAGAATACCCTCCACAGAAGGGGTCGTGGTTCCGTGAAGAAGGCCGAATTTGGGTGCTCATAGGCAGCCTGCTGCAGAGTCATTTTCAGGCTCCTCTCCACAATTGTCCCCCTAAAATGATTTAAAATCATTATTTTTGCATTTAAATGCATTTATTCTATCATTTATATGGTTCCCCAACACAATGCACATAGTCTGGAGCTCACTGGGGTCCTGCATATAATTTAATCAGGCGTTTTAACACTTTTTCCCATGAAAATGATTTTTAATCACTATCATGGGGCTATGAAAATAAAATTCCGGGTAATGCAGAGCACAAGTGCACCTTTTACTATTTAAATGTATTTGTATTATATATATTTGGGCTAGAAAGGTGACCTCTCTGGGTGATTTAGTCAGTTTATGGAGCTTAGCCCACAAATCCTGGATGATCCAGGCCGAATTTGGGTGCTCATAGGCGGCCTGCCAGGCGCCCCCACCCGTGGAACGCAAAAAAAATTGAAGAAAACGCTTAATTATAACTTAAAATAATCAAAAATTAAGTTTTGAAAAATTGTCAAAAAAATGACAGAGTGCCAACGGGAGAAGGGGCCAGACTATTGGCGCTTCGGGCCGATTTTTCCCCTTCTCCGATGGTTGGTACAACGGAGAAGGGGAAAAAGTCCCTGGGCTTCATTTCCACTTCTCTGTCAAAAAGATTCATCCATACTTTTCAAACTACCGTCTGCACGAAATCGGAAACCCAGTTTTTGGGTGCACTCAGAAAAATAACGGCTGTTGCAAATCATGGAAGAATGTATCCGCTCACCAAGCACTTTGAGTGGGCCTCATTTTGTGGCGCAAGGACCCCCCAGCCTGGTTCTCTCAATACTTAAAGTTTGACATGGAGGAATGCGAGGGCACTTTGCAGGTGACTCTACCCGATTATGAGACACTATTTTGGGGCGTATTTTTTACATTTCTCTGGTTCTCCAAATAGTTTAAGTTCGACATTTTGAGCCATGGAGGAATGCGAGGGCACTTTGCAGGTGACTCTACCCGATTTTGAGGCACTATTTTGGGGCGTATTTTTTACATTTCTCTGGTTCTCCAAATAGTTTAAGTTCGACATTTTGAGCCATGGAGGAATGCGAGGGCACTTTGCAGGTGACTCTACCCGATTTTGAGGCACTATTTTGGGGTATAATTTTTACATTTTGACCCCTTTGCCCGGTTATCACCAAAGTTGAGTTGGATGATTTCGACCATGGAGGAATGTCAGGGGAGTCCGCGGGGGACTCCTGCGGGGTCATGAGGCACTATTTTGGGGTACAATTTTTACATTTTGACCCCTTTTCCCGGTTCTCACCAAAGTTGAGTTGGATGATTTCGACCATGGAGGAATGTCAGGGGAGTCCTGCGGGGGACTCCTGCGGGGTCATGAGGCACTATTTTCGGACACTTTTTTCCCATTTTCCCCCCTTTTGCCTGGTTCTTTTTATTTTTATTTTTTTTCCTGTTTTGGCCCGTTTGACCCGGTTCCTTCTGCCGGGGGCACTGCCCGGTCCCGGGTGCCCCCCCCAGGGCTCGCGTACAGCCGTTTCACCCCCCACATTGACGGATTTTGACCCCTTTGCCCGGTTCTCACCAAAGTTGAGTGTGATGATTGCTGAGTCATGATGCACTATTTTGGGGTACATTTCCCCCATTATCAACACGGACTAGAGATGTCTCGGAGATGGCTCGGAGCCCACACCCTGGTTCTATGTAACCCTGGAGGAATGTCACATGAGTCGACAGGGGACTGCTGCTGGCTAATGAAGGACTATTTTGGGGTACATTTCCCCCATTATCAACACGGACTAGAGATGTCTCGGAGATGGCTTGGAGCCCACACCCTGGTTCTATGTAACCCTGGAGGAATGTCACATGAGTTCGACAGGGGACTGCTGCTGGCTAATGAAGGACTATTTTGGGGTACATTTCCCCCATTATCAACACGGACTAGAGATGTCTCGGAGATGGCTCGGAGCCCACACCCTGGTTCTATGTAACCCTGGAGGAATGTCACATGAGTCGACAGGGGACTGCTGCTGGCTAATGAAGGACTATTTTGGGGTACATTTCCCCCATTATCAACACGGACTAGAGATGTCTCGGAGATGGCTCGGAGCCCACACCCTGGTTCTATGTAACCCTGGAGGAATGTCACATGAGTCGACAGGGGACTGCTGCTGGCTAATGAAGGACTATTTTGGGGTACTTTTTTTTCATTTTCACCCAAATTTCCCTGGATGAAATATTTTTTAGTTTTTTTAGTTTTTAGCCCAGTTTTGGCCACAGCGTTGCCTGGAGGATAGGACCGAGATATGACAGACTCTCTGGCCGCCTCACAAGTCACTATTGTCGGACACTTTCTTTGCTTTACCCCGGTTCTATCACTCTTTCCTCCTTTGACCATACAACCCGTTTCCTGCTGGGGTGGTGCCTGGTTCCGGGGTACCCCAAACCCTCTCATGGTCGGGGCACCATGTATTGATGCATCGGACCCAATGTTGCCATCACCAGCCCCGCGTTGGTGCGGAAGTGGGACCATCTGACCCGGTGGTAACCCAATACTTCCCTTCGTCCATGCACCATGAATTGATGCATCGGACCCAGTGTCGCAACCACCGCTCACGCTAACGCATATAAACGGAGAACTATAACATAATTTTGATCAAAATCATTATGTGTGTTTCAGGAAGGATGTCATCTGAATGCCCGGTGTGCAGACTCTTCTATCTGGCATTGAACAAACACCTTAAGCACAAGCATGCAGTGCGGAACTTGGAGGAGAGGGGAATCCTCCTGAAAATAGCCAGTGGAAGGATAAATGTTCGGACCAAACCCTGTCCCATCGCTGGGTGTTCGTACGCTGGGAAGAGACTGGACCGTCATGTAAAACATGACCACCCTGAGTTGTCCCGACATAAGGCACATCAGGTCATGGCAAGGCTGAAGCATAGTGTGGCACTGCAGTTGCTCCATGACCTCCGTGAGACTAACCCCATCATTGGAATGGCTACATCATTGGATATAGACAATGAGGAGGAATACCCCGGGCACCCTCCACCCTTCTCCCCACATACCGAGTGTGACAACGAGGACTGCAGGCAGGTGATGCTGGAAAATGTGGCATTGAGGGCTCAGAAGGATGCCCTCAATGATGAGGTGAAGACCCTGCGCTCCAGGCTGAAAAAGGAGCTAAAACCCAGGAAGCAGAGTGCTGCTGTTCTTGAGGAAGAGGACGAATGTATACGATTTAAGGGCCTGGCAATCCCAAATACCTCCGGCATAAACACAGTAGCCTCAGGCAGCAATACCCCTGTGAAGAGCCCGGTGAAGACTGTCATGCAGTCCCCAGTAACCTCCGGTAGCGAGACCCCTGTGAGGAGCCCGGTGAAGACTGTCATGCTTGCAGTAGCCTCCGGTGGGAAGAGACCGGTCAAGAACCCTGTGAAGAGCCCAGTGAAGACTGTCATGCTTGCAGTAGCCTCCGGTGGAAAGAGACCGGTCAAGAACCCTGTGAAGAGCCCGGTGAAGACTGTCATATTACCAGTTTCCTCCGGTAGCGAGACCCCTGAGAAGAGCCCGGTGAAGACTGTCATGTTTGCAGTAGCCTCCGGTAGCGAGACCCCTGTGAAGACCCCGGTGAAGACTGTCATGTTTGCAGTAGCCTCCGGTAGCGAGACCCCTGTGAAGACCCCGGTGGAAACTGTCATGTTTGCAGTAGCCTCCGGTAGCGAGACCCCTGTGAAGACCCCGGTGGAAACTGTCATGTTTGCAGTAGCCTCCGGTAGCGAGACCCCTGTGAAGACCCCGGTGGAAACTGTCATGTTTGCAGTAGCCTCCGGTAGCGAGACCCCTGTGAAGACCCCGGTGGAAACTGTCATGTTTGCAGTAGCCTCCGGTAGCGAGACCCCTGTGAAGACCCCGGTGGAAACTGTCATGTTTGCAGTAGCCTCCGGTAGCGAGACCCCTGTATGCCGGAAGACCCGTGCCTCTAAGCTGGCTAATGACTTGCCCTCTCCCTCAAATTACTGGTCCACTGGGTGTGGACGGGGGAATACCATGCGTGAAATCACGTTGCCTAGAAGCATGGAGGCGTACCTTCAGACATACTTGGATCACTGTTTGGGTGTCGCTCCGACAGTAAAACAGAAAGACAATGTTGTGTCGAAGATCAGCCGGATAAAGAACTTCATAGTATACATGGCCCATGGTGTTAACCGCCTGTCAGACTGGCTGTTCCTAAGAAACATGAAGATGATCCGTGGCTGGAGCGAGTATATTGTAAAGCCGGGCCGGGCAGTCACAACATCAGAGTTCTTCCTGAAGAATGTGCACCAGTTCATGGGGTACATGTCTGAGTCAAAGCCCCGGGGGTGCAAGCTCACCCAGTCTGATATGACCCACATAATGAGAGAGGTGAAAGCCAACATGAAACACTTGAATAAGGCAGTCACTCTACATCAGTTTAAGGTGAAGAGGAACAAACTGGATCGTCTGCCGAGCCAGGCGGAGCTTCTCGCCGCCATGGCGGCCGCTGAGAAGCGCATCCCGGAGCTCCTCGACCTGATGGCCGGCACGCCGACCTCAACCACCCAGAAGCTTCTCTATGGCTATCTCACCCTCCATTGGAGCCTCCTGTATGGCCACCGTACGGGCGTGTACGCAAACATGAAAAACAGTGAGGTCTTAGAGGCAGCCATAAGGGGAACTGCTGAGGGCTACATCATCCATGTGCAGGATCACAAGACGGCCAAGACATATGGCGAAGCACAGCTGGCGCTTACAGTAGAGGAGTTTAGCTGGGTCATGCGGTGGATGGGGATTAAAGAGGCATTGCTGGGTCCTCAGAATGAATTCTTCCTTTTCACAAGGGGGAATCGGGCCTCCAAGAACCTGAACGCTCACTTGAAGAGGGCATGGGCTGATGCTGGGCTAGAAACAGCCGTCACCTTCACAATCCTGCGCACTGCCCTGGCTGACAATATCAAGCATCACCAAGATCCAGAAAGCCGGTCGATTCTCGCCAGGTTTATGTGTCACGACGTAACCACGGCGGACCGGTTCTACGCGAATGCGCCAGGTATAAAGGAGGCATTGAGAATCCGCTCCATGTTCAGGGCGTCATCAGATGCGGCAGCAGCTGCATCATCATCAGAAGGATGTCTACCGCTGTCAGATGGGGAGACCTCCGAAGAGGGCTGCTATAACAGTACAGCTCTATCATCTTCACCTGATGGGTCATTGGAGCGGCAGCAGCAGCAGCAGCGGAAGCGGAAGCGGGAGGGAAAGAGGCCAATGAAGTCGGGACCGGGGCTGGTTGACACTCCTGATGATGGGGCAGGGGCCGTGGACTCAACCTGTTTGCCCTGGTGCACCGTAATAATTAGACGCCTAATTTGGTCCCCTGAATCCCGCTAAACATTGTGAATATGTATACCGTGTATATAATTATTATTATAATCCTGTGTATACATTTTGTAAATAGTACAATATCTCCAGGGCGCATAACTGCACTTTACAAGCCAGGAAAGGTGCCAGAATCCTGGGCATACATTTTGTTAATAGTGCAACACCTCCAGGGCGCATAACTGCACTTTAAAACGTAGGTTAAGAAATTTAGTAGTACTGTTATAGTAGCAGTAGTACGTGTAAATAGTTTATGTTTTAGCCTCTCTGTACTGTGTACTGTGTTTTTTGTTCAAATAAAATAAAAAATAAAAAAAAAAACAATAACCTTGATGGTTACCAGGGGCAGAAAAAGTGCCACTTTCCATCAGCACCGGGGAGGCACTCTCCTTGGTGCTGAACCCTGTGATGAGCGCTCAAGTGTTGGCGGAGGAGGTGTAAGCCAGAGGAGGGTGAACAAAAGTTAAAGTGTTTGAACCTCCAGCCCAGAAGGGGGGGTGATGCCGTGAAGAAGGCCGAATATGGATATATGGATATATGGATATATGGATATGCCACTTTCCATCAGCACCGGGGAGGCACTCTCCTTGGTGCTGAACCCTGTGATGAGCGCTCAAGTGTTGGCGGAGGAGGTGTAAGCCAGAGGAGGGTGAACAAAAGTTAAAGTGTTTGAACCTCCAGCCCAGAAGGGGGGGTGATGCCGTGAAGAAGGCCGAATATGGATGCTGATGGGCGGACACAGAAGCACCATAAAACCACCCCCTTGTAAGGTCACCAGGGGCACGAGAATACCCTCCAGCCCAGAAGGGGGGGTGATGCCGTGAAGAAGGCCGAATATGGATGCTGATGGGCGGACACAGAAGCACCATAAAACCACCCCCTTGTAAGGTCACCAGGGGCACGAGAATACCCTCCACAGAAGGGGGGGTGATGCCGTGAAGAAGGCCGAATATGGATGCTGATGGGCGGACACAGAAGCACCATAAAACCACCCCCTTGTAAGGTCACCAGGGGCACGAGGTTCTGGTGGGTGTGAATACCTGTGTTTAGTCCGTGGGGGAGTGCTTAACTGTGGGGGCCCGGGGACTCAGGGTGTGCAAGGTTATGGAGGTCCCACTGTTAGGGGCCCATGCTGGAGGTAATTAGTCCGTCCTTGGGGCTCTGTGAGCGGGCAAAAAGAGGTGATTTCCCCCTGGTCTCTGCTGGAGGTGCAGAGTCCCACTGTTAGGGGCCCATGCTGGAGGTAATTAGTCCGTCCTTCGGGGCTCTGTGAGCGGGCAATGAGAGGTGATTTTCCCGGTCTCCGCCCTGGAGGTGTGAAATAAACAGAGTCCCCCTGTTAGGGACTGGTGCTGGAGGTCTCTAGTCCGTCCTTCGGTGCTCTGTGAGCGGGCAAAAAGAGGTGATTTCCCCCTGGTCTCTGCTGGAGGTGCAGAGTCCCACTGTTAGGGGCCCATGCTGGAGGTAATTAGTCCGTCCTTGGGGCTCTGTGAGCGGGCAGAGAGAGGTGATTTTCCCCTGGTCTCTGCTGGAGCTGTGAAAGAAACAGAGTCCCACTGTTATGGGGACATGCTGGAGGTAATTAGTCCGTCCTTGGGGCTCTGTGAGGGGGCAGAGAGAGGTGATTTCCCCCTGGTCTCTGCTGGAGGTGCAGAGTCCCACTGTTAGGGGCCCATGCTGGAGGTAATTAGTCCGTCCTTGGGGCTCTGTGAGCGGGCAGAGAGAGGTGATTTTCCCCTGGTCTCTGCTGGAGCTGTGAAAGAAACAGAGTCCCACTGTTATGGGGACATGCTGGAGGTAATTAGTCCGTCCTTGGGGCTCTGTGAGGGGGCAGAGAGAGGTGATTTCCCCCTGGTCTCTGCTGGAGGTGCAGAGTCCCACTGTTAGGGGGCCCATGCTGGAGGTAATTAGTCCGTCCTTGGGGCTCTGTGAGCGGGCAGAGAGAGGTGATTTTCCCCTGGTCTCTGCTGGAGCTGTGAAAGAAACAGAGTCCCACTGTTATGGGGACATGCTGGAGGTAATTAGTCCGTCCTTGGGGCTCTGTGAGGGGGCAGAGAGAGGTGATTTCCCCCTGGTCTCTGCTGGAGGTGCAGAGTCCCACTGTTAGGGGCCCATGCTGGAGGTAATTAGTCCGTCCTTGGGGCTCTGTGAGCGGGCAGAGAGAGGTGATTTCCCCCTGGTCTCTGCTGGAGCTGTGAAAGAAACAGAGTCCCACTGTTATGGGGACATGCTGGAGGTAATTAGTCCGTCCTTGGGGCTCTGTGAGGGGGCAGAGAGAGGTGATTTCCCCCTGGTCTCTGCTGGAGGTGCAGAGTCCCACTGTTAGGGGCCCATGCTGGAGGTAATTAGTCCGTCCTTGGGGCTCTGTGAGCGGGCAGAGAGAGGTGATTTCCCCCTGGTCTCTGCTGGAGGTGCAGAGTCCCACTGTTAGGGGCCCATGCTGGAGGTAATTAGTCCGTCCTTCGGGGCTCTGTGAGCGGGCAATGAGAGGTGATTTTCCCGGTCTCCGCCCTGGAGGTGTGAAATAAACAGAGTCCCACTGTTAGGGACTGGTGCTGGAGGTCTCTAGTCCGTCCTTCGGGGCTCTGTGCGCGGGCAGAGAGAGGTGATTTCCCCCTGGTCTCTCCTGGAGGTGTGAAATAAACAGAGTGCTACATTTTGTAAATAGTGCAATATCTCCAGGGCGCATAACTGCACTTTACAAGCCAGAAATAATGTTTAAATGGTCGGGGAAAGTATTTTTAAATGTCTGGAAGAGAGTTTTAGACAGTCATTTTGCACGAAATCATTTAACATAGACGCTCTCCTGAAAATGCACAGAATATGTGCTTTTTCAGGAGACCGTCAATGTTAAATGATTTCGTGCAAAATGACTGGCTAAAACCTCGGAATAAGTGTTTGAAAAGCGGGGAAAAGTTGTTTAAAATAGTCTGATACCTCCAGGGCGCATCACCAAAAATGTACAAGCCAGGGAAGATGCCTGAATCCCGGATACTTTAGGTCTGTCACTTAGGGTGACCGCACCACTCCGACGCTCCCGAGAGTGGACGTCCATTGTTTGTAAGGCACCTAAGAGGGAGCAAGGGAACAAGGCGCACAGCCCATCCATCTCTAGGCCAGCGGCAGACATGTGCTATTCTCTCAAACGTAGTCAGGAAATGTTTGATGTCATCCTCTGGGGATAACGGCAGCAATTTGGGTTCCCTGTGGGCCAAGGGTTCCCTCTGTTGTCTGAAACTGTGTCTCCTCTGGTTGATCATCTCCATTGGGTCATCATCATTGGGGCTGCAGCGAAGGCCCTGTCCCCCCAGGTCCAGAGCTTTGATGCGCCGGTGAAGATGGCCGCATCGTCTTTGTGCTCCTCTCCAACTTTGCCCATTTTCGTATTTTGTACATATTTCTTTTACTTTTGCCGTTTTACTTTTAACATGGTTCGCAACATGCTAGCCGACCGCACCTACTCTGCCATACAATATAGCAGAGAGGAACTTTTCCAATTGCGAAACTTCGTGGACAATATTAACCCTCCGACAAACAATGGAGATTCACCATGGCTACCTGTTGCTGTTCTACCTGAGAGACGCAAGAAGAAGACAAAGCGGGGATGCCGGGCCGGGTTGCTGGTCAGACTGAGAAAACGAGAAAATCGGCCCCCTCTTCCGAGTATTCTTCTGGCTAATGTTCAATCCATTGAAAATAAGCTAGATGAACTCAGAAGCCGGATTGCTTTTCAACGGGACATTAAGAACTGTAACGTCTTAATTCTCACTGAGATTTGGCTCAACCCCGCTATCCCGGACTCCGCTATTGTCCCTGACGGATTCTCTATTTTTCGTCAGGACCGGACTGCTAACTCGGGGAAAAGTAAGGGAGGCGGTGTGTGTGTAATGACTAACAACAACTGGTGCTCAGATGTGAAGATTATTTCATCGGACTGTTCCGCACAGCTAGAGCACCTCATGATCTCATGTCGGGCCTTCCATCTGCCGAGGGAATTCACATCTGTTGTGATAACAGCAGTGTATATCCCGCCGCAGCCACTCGCCGACAACAACACGGCACTCGATCAGCTGTTTGGGTTTATTGATAAAACCGAGACTTCACGGCCAGATGCGGCGTTCGTTGTGGCCGGAGATTTCAACACCGCCAACATGAAGAAGGTTTTGCCAAAATATTACCAACACATCAACTTCCCGACGCGCGGGGGAAACATGCTGGACCATGTTTATTCCCCTTTCCGGAATGGATATAAGGCTCTCCCTCGCCCTCCCTTCGGCAAATCAGACCATATCTCACTACTGTTGTTGCCTGCTTACAAGCAGAAACTTAAAAGGGACAGACCGATAACAAGGACAGTACAACGATGGAGCGAGGAGTCAGATTCAGCACTGCAGGATTGCTTTGCATCTACGGATTGGAGTGTGTTTGAGGACAATAACATCAACACACACACGGACACTGTCATCTGCTACATTGGGAAATGCATCGATGACGTGGTACCGAAGGTTTCTGTACGGACATTCCCAAATCAAAAGCCCTGGGTAAACGGTGAGGTGCGCGGCAAACTGAAAGCGCGCACTCTCGCGCACACAGCGGGAGATTTGGAGGAGTACAGGAAGTCTAGGTATGATCTCCGGAGAGCAATTCAAAATGCAAAGAGACAGTACAAAGACAAGGTGGAATCTGACTTCAAAGGCTGTAACACTAGGAATATGTGGGCGGGACTAAGGACAATGACTGACTACAAAGGAGCAGCGGGGGGTGCTGCGGGAGTGTCTGCGTGCGCATCTCTCCCAGATGAGCTAAACAGTTTTTTTGCACGCTTTGAGAGCAGCCAGGCTGTGGAGGTACAGAGGGACCAGGAGCTACACTGCCCTTTTGTTTTAAATAGGGCAGATGTGTGTAAATCCTTTAAAAGGGTTAACCCACACAAGGCTCCTGGACCTGATGGCATCCCTGGCCGTGTTCTCAGGGTGTGTGCAGTTCAGCTGGCAGAGGTGTTCACAGACATCTTCAACAGGTCCCTGCTGCAGTCTGTAGTCCCCACATGTCTTAAACACTCCACCATCATTCCTGTCCCCAAAAAGACAATCATCACCTGCCCCAACGACTACCGCCCAGTAGCACTCACCTCCATCATAATGAAGTGCTTTGAGCGGTTAGTCAAATTATTCATCACCTCCTCCCTCCCTGAATCTCTGGACCCCCTGCAGTTTGCCTACAGAGCAAACAGGTCCACAGACGACGCCATAGCCCTCACCCTCCACACTGCCCTCTCACACCTGGACCCGAAGAACAGGAACACATATGTGAGAATGCTGTTCATTGACTACAGTTCAGCATTCAACACCATTGTGCCCTCCAAGCTGGCCATCAAGCTCAGAGACCTCGGGCTCAACAGCGCCCTCTGTGACTGGATCCTGAACTTCCTGACGGGCAGACCCCAGGCAGTGCGGGTGGGAAATATCACATCCTCCACCCTGATTCTCAACACCGGTGCCCCTCAAGGCTGCGTGCTCAGCCCTCTCCTCTACTCCCTGTTCACCCACGACTGCGTGGCCACACACAGCTCCAACACCATCGTGAAGTTTGCTGATGACACGACCGTCATCGGCCAGATCACAGACGATGACGAGACGGCGTACAGAGAGGAGGTCGAAAACCTGACATCTTGGTGCCAGGAGAACAACCTCCATCTCAACATCAGCAAAACAAAGGAGCTGATTGTGGACTACAGGAAGCAGCAGGGAGAGGGACACGCCCCCATCGCCATCAATGGGACTACGGTGGAGAGAGTCAAAAGCTTCAGGTTCCTTGGGGTCCACATCACTGAGGACCTGACATGGTCTCTTCACACCACCACCATCACCAAGAAAGCTCGACAGCAGCTCTTCTTCCTCCGCAGGTTGAGGAGGTTCAAAATGGATTCCAGGATACTCTGCAACTTCTACAGGTGCACGATAGAGAGTATCCTCACTGGCAGCATGACGGCCTGGTACGGCAGCTGCACCGACCTCGATCGTAAGGCTTTACAGAGGGTGGTGAAAACTGCACAGCACATCACCAGGACGGAGCTGCCATCCATGGAGGACCTTTACTCCCAGCGGCTCAGGAAGAAATCACTACGGATTATCAAAGACCCCCATCACCCCAGCCACAAACTGTTCTTTCTGTTGCCGTCCGGCAGACGTTACCGCAGCATCCTGGCAAGGACAAGAAGATTCGGAGACAGTTTCTTCCCGCGGGCAGTGAGACTGTTAAAAAATTGAACTGTTGAAACAACTTCAAACATTCAACTGCTACTCAGTAGTATGTATCTAATACCTAATATATATATATCATTCCAATAACTTGTATATAGACTCATACTGCACTATTCCACATCATAACTTTATTTCATTTTTATAACTATTATTATTTTTGTATTGCTCATGCTCTTATTGTTATTATGTTATGTTATTATGTTGCATTGTTGGAGAAGCCTGTGACATAAGATTTTCAACTGCATAATTACTCTGTAGCTATGTCAGATTGACAATAAAGAACCTTGAACCTTGAACCTTGAACCTTGTCCTGATGGGCTGTAGTAGGTTAGCTTCAGCAGACCTGAGGCGACGGGTAGGGGTGTGTTGTTGGCTGAGGTCACTGAGGTAGGGGTGTGTGGTTGGATGAGGTCACTGAGGTAGAGGGGGTTGTTGATGGTTTTGTAGGTGAGAAGTAATATTTTGAAGTCAATCCGGTGTTTGATGGGGAGCCAGTGGAGGTCCTGGAGGATAGGGGTGATGTGGTCGGAGCGTCGGGTGGAGTTGAGCATACGGGCAGTGGCGTTTTGGACATATTGCAGTTTATTGAGGATGTATGCAGGTGAACCGTAGAGGATGCTGTTGCAGTAATCCAGTCGGGATGTAATGAAGGCATGGATCAGAGTTTCAGCAGCGGTGGATGAGAGGGGGGGTCTGATGAGAGGGAGGGTCTGATGCGGGCGATGTTCTTTAAGTGGAAGAAGGTGGTTTTAGTGATCTGGTTGATGTGAGGGAGGAAAGTGAGAGCGGGGTCAAGGATGATACCAAGGTTACGGACGTGAGTTGAGGGAGTGACGATGGAGCCGTCGATGTTTAGAGAGAAGTCCTGGGTGGAGCGGGTTAGTACATTTGGGCCCATAATGATTATTTCAGATTTGTCACAGTTTAGTTTCAGAAAGTTGTTTTGCATCCATGTTTTGGTGTCAGTTGGTGAGTGGGTGGTTGCAGAGATCGTTTTTGTAGAGAGGTAGAGTTGGGTGTCGTCGGTGTAACAGTGGAACCGGAGTTGGTGTTGACGGAGAATCTGTCCAAGTGGGAGGATGTAAATGATGAAAAGCAGGGGACCAAGTACAGAGCCCTGGGGGACGCCGTGAGTGACTGAAGCGGTTGGGGGATTTGCAGTTGTTGATGGAAATTAATTGTTTTCTGCCAGAGAGATATAATTTGAGCCAGGAGAGGGCGGTGCCAGTTATTCCAATTAAGGACTGAAGGCGGGTGGTGAGGATGGAGTGGTTAATGGTGTCGAAGGCGGCGGTTAGGTCAAGAAGGATGAGGTCTGATTTGCCCAGCCTGGTACTTTGCTGCCTTTTTACCCTGCTTTCAGGGTGGTTTTGACATGTTTCAGATGGATGTCCCATCTAGATTTATGGGTAGAGGCCGGGAAAAGTTTGAACAACTTTGTTAAAAAACCAAAGCAGACAAATAGCATCAGCTACAGTCAGATTTAGAGTGTGGGCAACACATGGGACAAAAAAGCTCTCGGGTTCAGTTGAAGCAGCCTAGCCTGAACACCTTTATTCTTTCCTTTCATGTTGGCACCGTTGTCATAGGACTTTCCTCTGCAGTCCTCAAAGGGGTTGTTCATTTCCTCCAGCCTTTTGAGAATGAGAGATTCAAAGTAAAACTTTGAACGTGGGTATTCTTATTCAAAGCTAAGTAAAATTTCATTTTGATATTGCAGGAGGCTCTGTGTGGCTCTGAACTTCAGCCGTGTCATGGATTTAGTTACCAAGACTACCAATCTCTTTAGAGAAGGGAACCGGTCTCTCAATCATAGGAAGTTTGTATCCTTTTTGGATGAAGTGAACGCCACGTACGGTGATTTACAGATGCACACAGAGATAAGGTGGATAAGCCGGGGAAATAGCTTGGAGATAGTTTTTTTAGCTATGTGCTGAAATCCCTGTGTTCTTGGATGACACCATCCAATGTGATACAAGTGCGTACTGCACAAAACTCTGATTTTCTCTTCGACCTGGCTTTCCTTGTCGACATTAGCTCGCATCTTAATCACCTGAATATGCAGTTACAGGGAAGATGCCAAACCATATCGGATCTATATTCGCACATGAACGCATTTCACACTAAACTGACTCTGTTTAATGAAGAATTTTCATCCGACCGTCCCAACGCCCATTTCCCACGATGGCGGCAGGCAGTTCTGGCGCAGTGGCAGCAATCTATCTCTGCATGATTGTCCTACATCTCAAACCTCTGTGTAGCTACACCACTCATCTTGCCCCCATGGTAAAACAACATGTTGAGGATACATCATTGTCTGCACCAGCAACATTGTTGAATATCAAGCACTTCGGCCATGGTCGGCATATTATCTACAGTTCACTCATCTGGCACTCCTGGCAGACTCTCTCAAACAACAAAAAAAGGGTTTAAAACGAAAAGAGGAGCTCCACACGCCATCAGTCGGCTTCTGAAGAGGCTGGCTAGCTGAGCAGCTAGCACCACCGGCGGGTCTCTGCGGTCTCGCGCCGACGGCTGCCGGCCTAGCTGCAGGACCTCTACCCACACCACCGGAGGACTACGGGTCCACGCCGAGGGCTGGTGGCCGAGCAGCGGAGATCCACACACCGCCGGCTGGCTTCAAAGGTGGACAGATAGCTTCCACACCACCGGAGAACTACGGATCCGCACCGAGGGCTAGCGGCCTAGCAGCGGAGATTCTCGCACCACTGGACACCACCGGACTGGCTTCAGAAGAAGCCGGCTAGCTGAACAGCTAGCTCTGCCGGCGGTTCTTGGTGGTCTCGCGCTGACGGTTGCTGGCCTAGCAGACCTAACACCATCGGAGGACTGCAGCGCCGATGGCTAGCAGCCTCGCGGCAGAGATCCATAAAACACCAGCTAGCGTGCAGGAATTTGATTAAATCTAGAGACCAACTATTAAAGCAGAGCTTAAAATCCGGACTATCCACTGACAGACATCAATTTACTCATGCTCGTAATAAGGTAACTCAAACAATAAGACAGGCCAAAGCAAACTTTTTCATCAATATAATTGAAGGTGCAAAAGGTAACAGTAAAAACGTTTGGCAAATCCTAAATAAATTATTAGGTAAACATAAGAAACAGGAAAATAATGCTTTAGAATTAATAATCAATGATGCCCTGATAAAAGACCCTGCAGTGTTGGCCAGTTCTCTGAATGAGTATTTTATAAATAGTGCTCTGGACATCACAAAGCTCTTCCCGCCATCTGAGGTCTCCCCTAGCCCGATTGTGGATACACATCCAGTTTTTGACCTGGAGGAAATCACAGAGGTGGAGGTAAAAAATATAATCTCAGGGTTAAGAGGTTCTAAGGCTAGGGATGCAGATGATTTAGACACCAACTTTATAAAGACAAATATTGACGGTCTAATAAAACCAATTACTATGCTAGTAAATCAATCTATTGGCATGAGGGAAGTTCCATCATCCTGGAAGGTGGCCACGGTGACACCGATTTTTAAATCTGGGGATAAGGCAATGATGTCCAACTACAGACCAATCAGCATCCTCCCCTGTGTCTCTAAGATAGCTGAGAAATGGGTGTCAAAACTAATCACCAAACATTTAGATAAAGGTTTCGCTCCACTCCACCCAATGCAGTTTGGTTTTCGTGCTCACCACTCCACTGAGACAGCTAACTGTGTCTTTGTGGAAAAGGTTAAATGTATGTTGGACACGAGCCCATATGTAGGTGCTGTCTTCCTTGATCTCAGGAAGGCTTTTGACACTGTTGACCACCAAGTGCTCCTTACAAAGCTGACGTATTTCAATTTTTCTGCAGATTCAATACAGTGGGTTGAGTCTTACTTATCGAACAGAAAACAGTGTGTTTTGGTCAACGGTACCAAATCCCCCTACCTTGTCAACCCTGTTGGGGTTCCACAAGGTTCCCTTCTTGGACCATTACTGTTTTCTCTGTACATTAATGACTTGCCTAATGTATGTCCTGGTTTGAATGTACAAATGTATGGCGATGATGCGGTCATCTTTGTACACGGGAAAAATACTGAAATAATCACATCATGTCTCTCAAATGCATTGGACAAGGTTCAACACTGACTGAACAACATTTGCTTACAGTTAAATGCAAAAAAAACAGTATGCATGATGTTCAGTAAACGACCAGTCAAAATGGAAGGATCCAATAGCTGCGTTCACACCGGAGTACTTTTCACCGTACTTTTCGCGTTTAGTTCCGTTAGTACCCCTTATGTCGCGTTCACACCAAAAAGAGCACTTAATCTCGGGAACTTTTACCCCCATTTTTAGTGCCTGCTGAGAGATGGTACTTTCCTGGGGGAAAAAGTGCCCCAGTTCTGGTTGACTGGGCGAATTGCAAACCACGCCCCGTACAACTCTGAAATGTTTTGTAGAGCCGCCATTTTATTATCCTGGCATTAGCATTATTAGCCAAATTCATACCACCACTGTACCATCCTTGAAAAATACAATTTCTTAAGTTTTGACAATTTTAAGTCTCCTCTTGCACTTGATGTAGCTCTTTTATCTTCTCTTGCACTTTATATAGCTCTTGTATCTCCTCTTGCACTTTATATGTCGTAGCTGCTACATTGTACTGCCTTGTGGCTTGTATGCTGCTCATGCTCTTTCTGCATATCATGTATTTATTTTGCTATGTATATAAATGTCATGTTCTTAAATGTTGTATGTGAGGGACTACGGATGGAAACTAGCTCAAAGCTAAAATCCGGCATGTTTACGTTTTAAAGCATTATTTGTTTTAAATGAATGTGAAATCAATGTGCACTGTCCCTCTTCAAATAAACAATTAAATTAAATTAAATTAATCTGGCACACTTCCTCTCATGTGAAGAGATGCGCAAAGATGCCCCCGAATGTGAGAAAGGGTCACACAAGTACAGAGTGACATAGAAACACTGCAGCAGCAGTTTAAGAAGCGCTTTAAAGATTTCCACGCCACGCATCGAGTTATTCACTGACCCCCCCTCTGCTGCTATCAGAGAGCAGCCCCCTGAGCTGCAGTTTGAAATGTGCGAACAACAGTCAGACCCCTTTCTAGCAAAGCGCCAGGAGAGGGGAATTTCTTTTTGGAGACTGCTACCCGAGTCCCGCTTTCCTCTCAATGGCAAGCATGTTTGGCAGCACTTACATCTGAGACACTGTTCCATCTCATGCAAATCGGATGTACAAATGTTGATATTGACATGCAGTCTATTGTGCACCAGCAGGAGAGCCACAAGTATATCATATAGATTTATAGCTTATTGATCCAGCTGTGGGGGAGGATCAGTTGACTTGGAGAAAAATGCATGCTTGTTTTATGGTTTATGTTTATGGTTTTATGTAATGGAATGAGAGGGAAGAGTATAAATACAATACAAAGATGAATATTAGTTGTTAAACTCATTGTTGGTGCTTGTTTACATTAAGTTGTTATTTTTGAGCCCCCATTTGAATATGAAATATTATATCGCTCAGAAATGCAGATTATCTGTTTCTGTGTGAAGCTAATTCATAATTCATAATCCAATTAAATGAGTTGAAGAATTAGGACTACTAAATGCATTTGAATATGAAAAATAGAAAGGTTCAAAGGCCTGTTGTAATGCAGAGAGAGAGCTGTGGAAAAATGTTGTTGAAAAATGGAAATTGGTACAATAAATGTTCATTGCCTCTATATGAATTTAACACAAAAAGTAAGGAAATCTGTGTTTGGTAGAGGTAGATGACTTCTTTGATGTAACCATGCTTCTTGGCAATAAATGTTATACTGTTGGAATAAATCATCTTCCAAACACAATTGTCTTTTTTGTGTTAAGTTTATTTATTTATCTTCATTAAATTAGTAGCTATAGTTGGCAATTTAAATTATTGGGATATAGTATCCTACTGATGGAAGTGCATGGTCACAAAGTGGCCCTCTGTTAGTGAGGAACATGTTTTTGAGGCCCTCCCTATCCTCAAAGTTGCCCCTCCCTGGCCTATGCCAAGGGCCGGCCCTGATCCTACAGTATTTAATCTGCCATTAACGCATTTCCACAAAATAATAGTTAATGTAACAAGAGTGAAATATATTTAACTTAGCAGAAAGCCAGAACTGCCTCTTTTTCAGGATTAGGGAAACGTATACCAATAGTTTTGTGTTAAACACTAGAACCGCCAGAGGTCGCTGTATACCTAAAACCGCCAACGGGTCACATTTACCCGCTATTGATTTTCAAGGTACAATGTTCTTTTATTTATCATGTAGAACAGTGAGTTTTGATCGCACAGGGATGAAACTTATACCAATATAATCTGTGGACTCTCAGCTTTTCATTTGATATAGTTTGTGCAGATAGCATGAAGTATAACATATCGCTACCAGTGCTGATTTAAGCGCTTGGTGTTAGACTTGTGTTTTGTTTAGGTACAAATCTCTCTATCTCTCTCTCTATCCATCTATAACTATCTATCGATCTATAACTATCTATCTGTCTATCTCTCTCTCTCTCTATCTATTTACTGTATCTATCTATCTATCTATCTATCTATCTATCTATCTATCTATATCTATCTCTCTATCTATAAGGAACCACAGTAGACAAAAGGCGTTGCTATTGCAACACGTCATGTTTACGCTGCATTTTCTATGAGGTAAATATTACCCGCTGGTGGATATAGGTATAAATGGCATTTTTTTTTGGCCGATTTTTTCAATCTGACTTCATATTGATAATTTTTAACAACAGAGGGTGCTACATAACACACTTTCAGGAAAAGTCACGGCTGGGAGACTTGAATATTTTGTTGAAAAAAAGTTACATACAATCAAAAAACAGCTGCGGGTAAAATTGACCCGTTGGCGGTTCTAGTGTTAAACTTATTAAATTCACTGGTTAACGAGTGTATGTGCTAATGTTAGCTTTACATGTAGGCTAGAAGTGAGTTAGCTAATCGACACCGTTAACAAGCCATCACATTAGCAAGATATAATACTTGAACCTCAAGTTCCTTGGAGTCAACCTGTCCAACCATCTGACATGGACCTCCAAAATCTCAAACCTGGTTACAAAGGCACATCAACGATGTGGCTACTGCTGGTAAACTTCTACCAATCAACTATACAGAGCGTCCTGACGAGCTGCATCACTGTGTGGTACGTCAGCTGCACAGCCGCCAAGCAGAATATCTGCAACTGGAGTTTACAGCGACACCACTCGACTGAGGAAGAAGGCCAGCAGCATCGTCAGAGAGGGAATAAAATCACACACCAACAGACTGAGGAACAGCTTCTATCCGAAAGCTGTGGCCTCCATCACTCCCATCCCTGTCCAAGCTCAGAGCACATTACAACTACTGTGAACACACACACACACCTCCACCCCTCAAAGACTGCAACCACAATCATTTATACATATTTATGGCCGTTTTTCTAGCATCTTTTTTAATTATAACTACTTATTAACACATAGTTTTGCACACTTCAAGTTTATAGTCTGTAAAATATGTAAATATGCACATTGACATTTGCAATTGTCATTGCTGCTAACTCTGCTAGTTTTTATTGAGCAGAGGTTTGTATATCTTCAAATTTCGATTTACCTTTGAATAAAAAATAAATAAAATTAATAATAATCCAAACCTTAAAAATATTATTTTTATTTAGTTTTCTTCACAGAAACCAAATAAATCCAGAGATAAGCCAACTGGATATTCCAAAATGTTGTTATACATCACTTAATCACTCAGGCCTTGTATCCCTGATACAAGGCCTGAGTGTATTTGGCATCCCTCGTTCGGGGTCCAAACCCAAAGCTTGGAAAACCACTGATGAAACACACTCAACTGACAAAGTCTGAGACTGGTAAACTATTTGAAATATCCACAATGTCTTCAAAATATTACTTTTTCTAAAAAATGGCTTGTTCTAGTATTACATTTCAAATTGTAATTGTGGAGGAAGTCTTTCAAATATCTGCCAACTCTGAGAGATGACCACTTCTACTAAACGGCTACTACCATGTACTGGCTGCAGTGTATTTGTTTATCCTGTGCTTCAAATGTATAGATATTAAACCCCATTATTTATGAATGATATCACTAGCATTTTAATGTTGTGAAAAGATGCCTGGATGTGTATACTACAGTTGGTTTAAGAAAAACCAACTAAAGTGTGATCGCTGTGAAAGATGTAACTCTGGATTTTACTGAAGTATGAATTAAAGGTAAAGCCTCTGCACCAGATATTCTTTAAATCAGTTGGACCAAAGGGATATATTTCCAAGGGAAACATGGTGAAATAATACCTGAAGCCCACCAGGACCTGAGAGTTGCACATGAGTGGCATCCTCATGACTTGGAACTCAATCAGGAATGAATTCAAAATGGTGTGCTAAATAATATAGGCTGCATTGAACAAACAAGGAAATATAAACTCGCTGTGTCACAGTTACATTCACAGATATCAAATGCAAATTTGTTATCGCTGGTTGTAAGGAAGAACAGCTTATAGAAAGACTGAAAGCTCCTACTTTGAAATGCAGGAATGGTGTCATGGGCAGGTTAATGTTAGGAAGATATTAATATTTATTTTTCTTTTGTGAAAGGAGTTTTACATTTACAGATTACACATTCACATACCATTTTGAGACAAATCTCTCCCCATAACCGAAGATCAACTTTTCTCATTTAAAGGAGAGGTGTCATGCTTTTCCGGTTATTACCCGTCCCCTTGTGTGTTATGAAGGTTTTTATGCATGTAAACGGTCTGCAGAGTCAAAACCCTCAAAGTACACCCTGTAGCGAGTAAAACTCTAACACAGAAAATACCTCCCCAAAACGCCTCGTTGGAGATACGTCATTGTCCATTTGATTCTTCCATTTCGTTCCGGGTACGGCATGATGTCATGCCGTACCCGGAACGAAATGGACCAATCCGTGGAGCCGTTACGTCCACGGAGCCGTTACGTTAAGCCCCCACTGATTGGTCCAAATCCACGGACTTCCTCACACACACATCTGTGTGCAGGGAGCAGGCAGCTCAGCTGATTTCTCCTCCCTGGCTGCAGGCTGATAACAGACAGTTGGGATCGCGGCGAAATTCTCTCTGCAGACCCATTCTCACAGCGTTTATCAACCTTTTTCTTACTCAATATCAAGCCACACTTATTGTTTTTACTTCGGCTGTGAGCTTGTGTGTGCTCAGGATGAGTTTGGCTGTGTTTCGCTATGTATCCTAAACAAGGAAACAACACCTCCACGGAGCTCAGCGCGATTCACAACGTCCCGACCAATCAGAGCACACTGTGCTCACAGGGAGGGTGGGGGCTGGAGCTTTGGGAGCTACAACGAGCCGTTAAAGGCAGAGAGTGAAATTCAGTAAATACACGTAGTTTACAGAGATGCTGTATGAGAAACCAATGTGAGTTTGGAAAAATGCACAATATAAATCTATTCTAGTATACCTCAACAATGGAATTATGATCAGTGGAAATGGCCATGACACCTCTCCTTTAATGTTATCCTGTCATGATTTACTCTGCCCTCCTCTTTAATGTCTTCTATGTGTGGAAATCTCTTTAAATGATGCATACAGCTTCCCATGAGGCATACACACGATCCCCTTCATAAACTCCCCCAGAAGAAAACAAAGGATTTTGATTCGGAAATAAAATATTTGTCAGAGTTGGATCATTATTATTATTTTAAATGTTGCACAGCGCAGAGAGGGGATTCTTTGATACATGTTAAAAACACAATCCACAATAGAAAACTGGAAGCAGAGAACATTAGAGAATGTTCCCCCCTCCCCCCCCTCACTCTCACACACATACAGACAAACGCACAAACATTAACACACACACTTCTTCCTGTTGGAATATATTCTCTCCCTGTGCATTGTAAATAATTAAGTTCCCCCGAATAAGAAAGAGAGTCATTAATATATGTGACACAGAGCTGCTGTGATTTATTAAAGCTGCTGGTTAATTGAACATGATCAAATGTTGTTTACACCTATAGTCTGCGTACTTTTGTCCCTAAAGCCATTTTTTCAGGGATGATATTTTTCATCTGCCACCGGCAGCTCTTAAATTCAAATTATACGTTAAATTAATTGTGTCTACAGACAATACCAGAAAAATAGTCCTTGACCTTGGAGTGAGGGACCTAACATCAGGTGTGTTAATCCAACAGGCTCTCCTGGAAAGTGTGACATTCCGCATCTACATTTCTCTTTTTTACACTCGCCGTGTTGTGTTCGCCGATATCAATGACCGTCTCGTCTACAATTGAAGTATTTCGACATGACGTGACCACGTGATGCCACCTTCTGCTTGTGTTGTGTTCAAGGACCCTGACCTTGGCCGAGAAAAAGTCAGTCGCCCGTTTTATTTTATTGCTGTCAAGATCTTTTCAAGGTCCCATGTCATGCTTTTCCGGTTATTACCCGTTCCCTTGTGTGTTATGTAGCTTTTTCTGCAAAGTCACAAACCCTCAAAGTACACCCTGTAGCGAGTAAAACTCTAACACAGAAAAGACCTGTCTATGCTGCCCCAGAACGCCTCGTTGGAGATTTCTCTTTTTCCATTCTTTTCTTCCTGGTCACAGTGACGTAACGACGACCAGATGGACCAACTGGTCCAAATGGACCAATCCGTGGAGCTCCTCACACACACACACTCACTCAGCCTTATATTTTCTCAGCCGCGCTACTATGCGGAGTTTCGCCGGAACACACACTCACTCAGCCTTATCTTTTCTCAGGCTGTGAGTGTGTGGCGAACTGTGTGGCGAACAGCCAGGCTGTGAGTGTGTGTGTGTGCTCAGCCTGAGTTCCGCTGTGTCTCGCTGTCTCGCAGACCCCACGCAGGAACCAGGAAACGACTCCAGTATTACAGCTCACACTGTCCGCTCCTCGAGCCTCAAAGGGCGGAGCAGCGAGCCCCGCAACGTCCCGCCAACACGGCACCCAGACCCCACGCAGCATTCTCATCTGTTTGTCATTACTGGTGTCATTTTCTGGTTGCTAACAAACGCCATTGTAACACATAATCTCTGATGTTTCGCTGTAACGGTGGTGGACTCATGAGAACAGAGTGGGCGAGCTGACCAATCAGAGCACAGTGGGCTCATAGGGAGGGGGGGGCAGGAGCTCCAGCAAGCCGTGTAGGACAGAGAGTGAATACACATACTTTACAGAGATGCTGTATGAGAAACCAATGTGAGTTTGGAACATTGAACAATGTAAATCTATTCTAGTAGACCTCAACAATGGAATTATGATCAGAAATGGCCATGACATGGGACCTTTAAAACATTTTTGGAGTTTTATATTTATTTTCTGCGTGTTTCATGAATAACCTCAAGGGCCGGATCAAATTGTCTCGAGGGCCATACACGGCCCGGAGGCCAGAGGTTCCCCACCCTGCTGGTGGTCATCCTCAGTAAGAACCAGAACCAGCTCTCCTGGTGACTTGTAAAACAACCTGTTCATTCCTCAAATTCAGCTCATCAAAGAATGGATATGTCTTCATCAGCTGATCCAATCACTGTTAGGAAATGTAGCAGGTTTGCTAAAAGATACAAATCATGTGTGTTCCAGTACCAAAAAAAGTGCAGGTGCTTCATATCTGCACATCTTTCGGTGATGTGCAACACAATACCGTCAACAATCCAGACGTACTGACGTTGGAAAGATAAACCGTTTTCTTATCTCAGACTGCCTGGACTGTTTCATCCTAACTGCCACTGTATGTCTCATCTGTTCGTGTGGCTTCGAGAACACTTAGTGCGCTCTTGTTCGGTCTAGGCATCTTTCATGTCCACCATTTGACTTTGCAGAACCTGGAAGAGAGGTTCTGTGAGCTAAATCAGAATCAGAATACGTTTATTCGTCCCACAGAGGGGACATTTACATTTGTTTTCAAAAGAGCCAAAGACAGCTTAGTATTACTTAAGAAGCATGCATAAAAATATTAAAGATACAAATAGAAATTACACAATTTGCAATTTACAAAATACACATTCAGTAGCAGTAACAGTTTTGAAAATATAGCAGACAGGTGTAAGTATTAAAAGTGGAAGTATATATTGCACAGTTATTTATGGTGTGTCTATATATTGCACATAAGTGGTATTGCACAACAGGAGTGTTATGCCGCAGTTCCACTACAGCGCGGAGCTCGCTTTAAGCGTGCCGTGTCGTGCCGTACCCGTTTTTGGTTGCGCTTCCACTAGGCCTAGTTACGGCCCGGCCCGGCCCGGGGCCACTTTTTCACCTCTTTTCTGGCCCGACAAAATTGTGGTTCTATCGGGGCCAACAAACAGGGCTGAGTCGGGCTGAGTATGCTAAACTAGAGAGAGGAGCGCTGGCAAGAGGGCTAGAACTACAACAAGATGGACATATTTGACCGTGATTTAATTGTAATACACGTTTCAAAATGATGCCGAAGTAACAACATACTGATACCGGTTAGTAAAAACCATGAATTAATGCTTTGTCAAGTCTGCAGACAGACGGCAGGCGAAAAACCTTTTAAAATGCGTGTTTTTCTAGGTGGAGATTGGCTAAGCTAACGCAGTATATGCTCCGACCGTCCACACTCACAACAACGGCCTATACAGACATAAATAAAGCAGCGACTGTATTCACCATGACACAGGCAGTCTGTGGTTTGTACTTGTTTAACTTTTGTCGAGTTTCTGAACATATATAAGGAGCTGTGAGCTCTGAGTGCTAACAGCTAACGGCTGTGTTGTGTTTCTGGAGTTCTCATTGAAGATGACGTCACGGCTCCGCCTACACTGCGTTACTATAGTAACTACCCCAGTTCCTAAACTGTAATGGAAGCGCAGCATGAAGTGAGTCGGCCCTGTTAAGGCCCAACGCGGCCAAGCCGTACCGAGCCGTACCGAGTGTGGCCGAGGCCGACCGTGTAGTGGAAATGCGCCATTATAGTCTTTGTTGTTATGTGTGTGGGGGGGTCTACCAGGGGCCGTGGTGGTTGTACGGCCCTGGTGGTTGACAGTGGCCTCCTCTGATTGGTCAATTATTTTTACCAAGGGATTCCAATTTTGCCTGGCCTCCTCACAACCGTGACATGAGTCTGCAGTAAATCTGTTTCACCACACACTCACCATTACATTTAGAGGGGCGCTGTCTCACACTGTAGAATACTCAATGACAATAGCACACAGCAAAGAAGAATTTCCCAAACTTAAGTGTTTCTTATTCAAACTAGAACTACAGTGTTGTTGCTTACCAGTGTCGGCTTCTATGTTATTTTGGTCACAGATTCACAGGAGAGCCGTCCCATGGTGGACAGATGAGTGCAGTAAAGACAAGAGGAACGTTTTGACATTATGAAAGAGAACCTTTCATTTTCAAAAGAGAATAGCTCTGTTCTCTCACTGAAAAGGTTCAAACGTTTTTTTTGGGGAGTGGAGGTGTTTTAGAAGCTGTTCAATGTTAAAGATGTGTTTATGATTTATTGTAAAATGGATTGTGAATGAAGTTCTGTCTGTACACATCAGATCTATAATAAAGATTCTTCATAATTTCTTACTGTTAGCATTTCTTACGCCTGCACTGTATATTACGTAACACTGATTTACTAATATCTGCACTGCCTACTGTGACTGCTGAGTGTCACACTGTTCATGCTGTGTCTTAGACTCTTCATTACACACTGTGCTGTTTATATTCCCCTTACTATGTCTTCTATATTCATTAAATAGTATTTACTGTGATTCTGAACTCTGTGCTTCTGTTTGGATGCTGAACTGCATTTGGTTCTCTTATCTGAACAGACACAAACATCAGTGACACGGAGGTCATTTACCTCTCCGCACCTCTGCTATAAAAGTTAAACCCTTCAACAAGTCGGCACCCACAAACAGAAGAGAGGTAACTGTCTAAACAGTAACCAGGCCTCAAGGTCAAAGACCTGAAATGAAAAGTCTGAACTTTGTTTTAAAGGCTGCACAGTTCCTCAGCTCTCTTTATTGTAACGTGCAGATGGAACAGATACATAAAAAGGCTGATCCTCTCCCAGAGGACAGACATGGCTGAGTTTTCTAACTGAGATCATTTTACAGCCTTGCTTCATTTCACCACTCTCCTCAATAAATAAGAACAGTCTATATGCTTTTAAAGGCAGTTTGTCACGTGCAGGGTTGCAGGCCCCTCCCCGTGAACTTTGGAAAGTCTGTCGTCCTTCATCGTTCTGTTTTCTAAACACTCTGGTATTCCCTCCACATCTCAGCCAGACAGAACATCCTAGAAGTGAGTACACACACTAATAACCCACTCTATTACTGTATGTACGGTTCAACATAAGACAGTTGAATAGTATTAACTTTGGCATTCTGACTCATGTTTTTGTACTTTTTTTGTATAATCAGGAGATTTTCGGGGAGGGTAAGGGTCTTTTAGTCACAGCGTGTAAAACTTGTGCTACCTGTGTGGGGTCATGTGATTTACTGACAATTGCTTCACTCTCTCCCCATGGTGTGCGCTCTGCTAGTTAATAATGCTAGTTAGTGGTGTATTTTATTAAATATAGAGTCATGTACTGTACGTTTAACAAAACAAACAGTTATAGAGAACACATCATGCTCAGGTTCATACCTGTTTTTCACTTCATTGAATACCTCTCTGATCTGATAGTAAAGTGAAAGTCAATCTTGTGTGATAACTCATAACAAAGCTTACTCCTCTGTAGATATGTTTGAGGCCTGGATCGTATTGTTTCTTCCCCTGTTAGGTAAGTTCATACCACATTCAGACACATTTCAATGAAATGGTTATATTTACAACAAAGAATCTAACCATGTGATTGTCACACAGCTGCAGGGGCGAGGGGCTTCATGGTCCACAACATGCAGCGCAGCCTGTGTCTGGAGGAGACCCCCGCCACAGGGGAGGTCCTGCTAAAGAGCTGCAGCCTGGACTCAGAGTCTCAGCAGTGGGCCTGGGTGGACCAGGGCCTGCTGATGTGTGTCCCATCATCCAGGTGTCTGTCGGCCCTGCAGAGGGAGCCCGTCCACACGGGGCCCTGCTGGGGGCCGGGGGTGGATGTGAGGGGGTTAATGTGGGACTGTGACAGGGGCAGGTTGATCAGCAGGAACTCCTCCATGCTGCTGTCAGTGGATGGCGGGCGTCTGACTCTCGCACATGACAGCAAACACTCAAAGTGGAAATCTCTGGATGAGGGGGACATCTGCCACGAAAGACTCAGTGAGTCAGCGAGGATTAAAGCAGGCCTGTGCTGATATCCACATCCAGGAGTCATTTGTACATCAATATCCATCATGCTCTCTCTTTTAGCTCTGCTTTTGGTCTCTACCTACTGCTTTAGCTGCTAAATGTTCCACAAGGTCCAGCAGCTAGTCTCTCTCTGAGTCTGTCTGGTGCTGCAGAGCAGAGCCTTTTCACAGCGTGCTCACTGAAACACCTTCCTGCTGCTGGAAACTGAGCTCAGCAGTAGGGGAAGTGAACATGTCAAGTTGTGAGCTGTTATGTGCTGCATGTGCTTCATATTGTGATAATGTTGTGTTTACAGCTTGTGCTGCTGCCCCCATGTGGCTACAATTAGGTGTTGCAGCTTTAAAAGTGGCCAATAGCACCTGAACTAATGTACCTGCCATGTATTAGTTAAAACAAATATCTGGTAAATTAGTTATAGGAAAAGAAAATGGTAATTTAAGATTAGAATTGCTGAAAAATAAATGTGGTATAAGATTGAATTTGGACAACTGGTAAAACATAATACTGTGTGAGCTTTTACAACACATATGTAGTGCATTGACTTGTTTTGGAGACATTATTTAACATTATTATCATTTAAGTTTGATTATGGGTTTGTATTATATGTGTCATACGATATGTGTCTCTGCAGGATCCAAGAGGGCTTCTAAACATCCAGAAGAGTTTGAGTTAGCGTCAGCGGAGCAGAGCAGCGACATGACGGAGGAACAGAGAGCATACCTGCGCTGGTTCTATCGCACAGAGGACCGTAAGTACTGCTGCTCCTCAAATGCTTCATCTTATAGAAATGTTGTCAGAAATCCCTCTCATCACAGAAAGGATAAGGCCAATTTGCCATGGGGATCTGAAGTTCCAGACAACTCAGCCTCTAGGTTCATAGTGACACACAAACCGCTCCACCAGAGGTGAATTAGAGTAAAGAGAAGGGCTTAGACAAGAGACTGGGTTGGCTCATGGTTATCTCTAATGGCTAGCATTCCTTCTTTACTAGCAGAGGTAGAGGTGTTGCATTTTTAATACATAAATCACTCCCATGGAGATGTAATCAGACAAAATTGATCAAATGTCCTGATCAGAGGCCTCCTACAGGGGAAAATAAGTCATGTATGAATATATGTGCTTCAGTCGCCGTACAAACAGATACACATGATGTTAAAAAAATCGTACTGGTTACATGCTTCCTTAATAGTGGCTGGAGGCCTGAACTGAAGTCTCCACAGTCTTGATAAATCTGAACACAAAAAACCCAAACTAGACCAGCCTGGAGAAGTTCTCCTTCTGTTCAAATGTACGGCACTTTTTAACACCTTAGGCATCGCTGGAAAAAGTGAACTCTTTGACTGAGTCCTGATTACTGGTCAGGTAGATCTCTTATGTTCAGCAGAGCAACAGTGTAGTAAAACTGAACAATTGTTGGAAAACCCAACATTTAGGAAACATCTTAAAGGAACAGTTTCAGTTGAGTCTTATTTCAAATAATAGCCTTATTTGCTATTGGGCACAGCCAAAGCATGGAGGGACCATTATCTCACACCCAGCACATCAGAGACAATCTTAAACGCTTGCATCTCAAAAAAGTGTTCAGACAAAAGGAACATGGTGCTTGTCCTTCAAGGTTCAAGGTTCAAGATTCAAGGCTTTTATTGTCATTTGTACATAGCTACAGTGTAGTTATGACAATGAAATTCTTAGGTCACAGGCTCCTCCAACAGTGCAACACAATAAAACAGATCACTAGAAGCATGATGCTTTAAAAAAGTGCTCCTGTAGGCATTCTGTCATCAGACTTCATCTCTTTAAACAGAGAATGTATTAGCCGTGTAGATACTTTAAAAAACTAGTGTGAGAAAAAGACCACCCACAGGATATATGTATAAAAGTGCACCTCTGTAACAAACTGCACCACAGCTTCTGGTTGTGATCACTGTGTGCAAAGCACTACATTTAAATCATTTCATGAGCTTTAATGTCTTAAAAGGATTCACAAATGCACAAAACTCTATGCCTGCACTTCTAGATGTGCTTACAATGACTTCCTGGCCGGACTTACTAGCATTTGTGGTGTACACTTAAGGTTTTTCGTCGTCTCTGTTACCTTTCTAATTAATTCACCTTGCTACTTACCAAGTAAAAAATTGCAATGGGCTTTAAATTCATTGCATCTAATGACGTCACACGTTTGATGCGCTCTGAGCTAAAAACACTTCATTTACAAATAAACAAGGACAAAAAAACAAAGCATCTTCACAAAATTCATTTTGCCTCCCTATAGTCAAACCCTAAGACAACATATAAAGCAAAAATAAAGACAACATATAGAGAGCATAATGTATTACATTTAATGCGGTCTCGCATCACATGATCAGCAGAGAACGGGCCGCGGTCGCTGAAAAACGTCAACAGATCACGAGTAGGGAGGGAGAACGTGTTGAGCTGTGTGTTATATCAGTGTCGTCTGCTTCCTGTTGCAGCAACCATATGGACGTTTGTGCTGCTGGGACTGGCCTTCGTCTGCCTTCTTGTTGGGTTTCTGCTGCTGGGAATGGGGGCCATGGCCAACAAGTAGGACCTGCAGTTACACTATGACACTGCCAATGCAATGCATGTAGGGAAATGAATAGTTTTGATGGTTTTAAAGGCTGTTCATCGTCAGTCTCCTGTTCTTTTCCCCTCAGGAGCCGTAGGAAGATTGCGAAGTACAAGGCAGCAGCTGCTGGGACTCAGAGGAGCGAGGAGCTGGAGACCATCGTCCCCCTCAGAGAGGACCAGCCCCCCCCACCCAACGGGGAGGTGAGCGAGCTCAAAGCAGGGCACATCATGGTCACATGGAAAGACGGGAACATCTCCTCCTTGTACTCTGATCCTGTAGCAGAGCAGGAGAAACAGGAAGTGGATCAGGAGGAGAAACAGGAAGTGGATCAGGAGGAGAAACAGGAAGTGGATCAGGAGGAGAAACAGGAAGTGGATCAGGAGGAGAAACAGGAAGTGGATCAGGAGGAGAAACAGGAAGTGGATCAGGAGGAGAAACAGGAAGAGGATCAGGAGGAGAAACAAGAAGTGGATCAGGAGGAGAAACAAGAAGTGGATCAGGAGGAGAAACAAGAAGTGTCAGCTGCTGAGGCAGTGATGACGATCCAAAAGCAGGTGTGAGACAGTGTGAGACAGATTACCATGCTGCTCAGGAGAGTTAATAAAGACAGCTTTCATCATGCTAACTTTAACAGACCTCTAATACTCTGAAGTTAAAGCAATACTAAGATAATATAATATTTTATGTATCATTTTCTATACATCATATATTATATGTTTCCATCTAATAAAACTCATAAAGCAGCAAACGTCTCAACACGCATTTTCTTTGTTGCTAACTATTGTGTTGATATTCTGATATCACTCTGATGTCTGTGTGGTGAATGTGAAGAATGATAGAGCCCACAGGCATTATCGTAGCTATGCTAAGTGGTTAGTGTGCATCCAAACATAAAGTGGGTTAGAAACTGAAGAGGATTAGCGTAGTTTAACATCAAGACCTGTCAGGCTCTTCAAAATTAGACTTATGAATGCTTTTGTTGAATCGGTAGACAAATATACATTTTAAACCCACATGCAGACAGTGATGTCACACTGTCTGAAGATAGCCCCCCCCCCCCTCACACGCGGCCGCTCCCCCGCTCAATATCGCTCCGAGCTCTGTCTGCTGTATTCTCCAGCATACCCACGCTACTGGAGAATGTTTCCCTTCCTCCAGTGGGCCGAGCGGTGGGCCGGGGCCTCCATCATCACTAGAGCCAAAATGGAGGCAGGGGTGAGGAGAAAACCCTGCTCACTGTCGGCCCACTCACAACTTCCGTCCACATACAACCACAAAGTGTTTCACTTCTGTTTGAATACAGATTCAACTATTCAGATACTAGTCTTCATTGGGCTTTCAGTCTCTATGCTAAGCTAAGCTAACTTCCTGAATTTAACGAACAGCTGCAACACTGCTCATATCTCCTTTTTCACAGCTGGTTTAATTGGGGTCTCTCTATGCGGCCCTCCCCAGGTAAAAACGACTGACGTGGATGAAAATGAGTACAATCCCTGTTTAGGTTATAACAGTGTAGAGGACTATACAACATTGAATTGTGTCACATTCATAGATCAATAAATGAGTGGGTTAAAGTGCTGTGTTTCTGATGACTCATTGAATGTGTAGCTTCTTATCTCTGATGTAATAGATAGACGATAAGCTGATCCCTTTTCCTGAATGCTGTGTGTTGATTGGCTCCATGGCGACAGATGACTTGATTCAATGCTGCTGTGAAGACAGCAGATCTTTGGAGCATGTTGCTTCCTATGGCGGCTTTAACAAGCCTAAACGTTCCTCCCACTCTCCACAGATATAATGTAACTGAATGATACTGTTTCTACAGATTTTAATATATTTTTATGTTAAAAATCTGTTGGTATGTGTTGGTATGTGTGGTATGTGTTGGTATAGAGCTTAAACAGTGTCAGTGATTGTACAATTCTCAATAAAAACAAATGTTGCACTGAAAACAACATTTGAACAGTAAAGGGATCATCAGCACAGAACATTTATGTTTTCACTTAAAGGTAGGGTAGGTAAGAATGGAGAAACCAGCTCGAGTGCGCTAGAATTTGAAAGTACACAACCGAAGAAAATCTGCCTCTTCCTTCAGACTTCCTTACAGAGCCCCTCCTCCAACACACACAAACGCACACATGACCAATGAGGACACGAGATAAGTTTGTGCACAGATGGAAGGCTGACAGGCAGGTAGGCCATCCAGTTATCTGCCGCGGGCCGAGGCAGATAATTGGACTAGCTTTCTACAGCGCCACGGCTTCCACAGATGAAATATTTGTATATATTTATTGTCAAAGCATTTAATTTATTCATTGCTATCAGGATGTTAAGAGCATTCCATGGAATATAACAAAAAGTGTTTCTGAAGTGAATTACCTACCCTACCTTTAATCCACTGAAAAATAAAACTCAGAATGCAAAAAAACCTCTCTTTTGTCTGATGTATTTATTTATTATTGTCGACAACTCAGGAGACATCGAGTATCGTTAACTGTGCTTTATTCCCGCTCTGTACTACATCATAACTGGTGTCACTCATATAATATTCCGGGTATTCACAACTCCGGACCAAAGAGTATGTAACATTACATCCCTCCCTTATTTCAGATGAACATTGACTTTTGATATTAACGAAATGTAAATAAGAATTTCAGTAAGAAAGGTCTCTTATTCTTAGTAATCAAATAAAGAAATGAATGTCTCAGTGTTTTAACTTAAATTACTGAGTCTTCTTTGTCACTAGCAAAAATGTCCTTTTTGTAATTGTTCAACTATCTGCAGTCTCTTGACTTCTTTAAGTCATATTTCAGCAATGAGACGTTGTGGTGGTCTCCTGTTTGTTCTGATTGAATATCTGGTTGGAACAGGACCTTCGGGGTTGATATTCTCGTTTTGGAGCTGATGAGTTTCCTCATCTGGTGGGTCAGGAAGTTGTAGATCCAGATCATCCTCTTCGTCAGTCATTCCTGAGTCAGATCCAATAGGAGCTGAAGGTGGGAGCAGTTTGAAGTGTGAGGAGTTTCGTGTTATCTCATGTCCTGGGCGAGCTGCTGTCACCATTGATCCTCTGATCTTCACGATGGTGTAAGGTTTGCTTCCATAAGGAGTCATGAGCTTGCCTTTGATATTCTGACGGCATAGCACAATGTCACCTGGTTTGAGGATAGAAGGTCGAGCTCTGTTTTTGCGGTCGGCATGCTCTTTCATGCGCTGCTTGGCACGCTGATCAATATCTTGGAGTTTGGTGTCAGGTGTGTGATGTTGAGTCACATGAAGAGTGGTGTTGAGTTTTCTCCCAAACATTAACTCGGCTGGAGTCAGCTGTGTAGTACCGTGTGGGGATCCACGGTAATTTCTAAGAAAACTGTAGAGGTTCTGTTTCCATGGTTTTTCTTCAGTGTGTGTGGCTGTTATTGTTTTCTTCAATGTTTTCATGAAGCGTTCAGCTTCTGCATTAGCTCTCGGCCAATACGGTGTTATCTTTCTGTGTTTGAATCCGAGATAGTGGCTGAAATCTTTGAATGGCTGTCCATTGAATGGAGGTCTATTATCTGTTTTCACCACATGTGGGATACCATAGGATGAGAAGATTCTGTCCAGTATGGGAATCACTGTAGTGGCTGCTGTGGACTTTAGTATCTCAACTTTGGGGAACCTGGAATACTACAAGCAGGTAATCACCTGATGGGAAAGGTCCTGTAAAGTCAATAGAAACATTTTGCCATGGACCTTTGGGAAGTTCAGACATATTAAGTGGTTCCATGTGATTCTGGGAGGTTGCTGCTTGACATGGTATGCAGTGTTTTATCATCTTTTCCACCATTTCATCTATGCCTGGAAACCATACCTTTTCTCTTACCAGTTGTTTGGTCTTAACAATGCCAAGATGACCGTCATGGGCTAGGCTTATTGCCTTATGTTGGAGAGAGGTAGGTAGCACAAGTCGTGTTCCTCTGAGAATGACATTCTCTCCAGCGTTGACTGTCAGTTTGTTTCTTAGGCGGTAGAGTGCTTTCAGCATTGGATAATCAGTGTAGTCTGAGTCCTGTGGTGCATGTCTCCAGTGTCCTGCACTCAAATAATGCATCACTTTACATAATGTAGGATCATTCTTTGTTTCTGTTTGAACTTCTTCAAGTGTCATTGCCTTTGGAACAACATTGTCAATGACAAAGTTGACATATTCCTCAGCCATGCGAGACGATCTGCTTGGTATGTTTCCCTCAATAGGATGTCTGGACATGTAATCGGCAGGGTTATCTTTTCCAGCTTTGTACTTGATAATGTAGCTGTATGGTTGTAGTCTTAGCCGCCAGCGTTCTAACCGAGCTGGGGGTGTGGCTTTTGGGTTGTTGAAGATCAATTCAAGCGGTTTGTGATCTGTGATGACAGTGAAGTGTGACCCATAGAGGTATAGGTGGAAGTGTTCACATGCCCAGAGGATTGCCAGAGCTTCTCTCTCTGTTTGAGAATAGCGCTGTTCCAATGGTGTGAGTGCTCGGCTGGCATATGCAACAATGTGGTCATTACCCTCTTTGTCAGGGCTGTGCTGGCTGAGTATGGCACCTAGACCAACAGGGCTGGCATCAACCAGTAGTTTGGATTTCTTCCTTGGGTCAAAGTAAGCCATTGTAGTGTTTTCCATCAGCTCTGATTTTAGCCTCTCCATTGCTGACTGTTGTTGTGGTCCCCATGACCAAGTAGGGTCTTTTTTTGTTAGTTGACGTAAAGGTTCAGAGATCGTGGCATAGTCATGAATGAAACGTGAGCAGTATGTTATCATCCCGAGCAGACTGCGAACCTCTGATGCGTTTTGGGGTGGAGGAAGGTTCTTGATGGCAGTGATCTTTTTAGGATCTGCAGATATGCCTTTTGCAGAGAAAATATAGCCAAAAAACTCAAGCTCTGGTTTACTGTATTCACATTTATTGTCAGGATTGGAGTTTTGTGTGTTAAGTTTTGGATTGTTGTTTTCATTTTCTACCTTTTATTTTGAAATGTTTTCCTCCTTGTGTCTTGTCTGGTCCTTCTTCCTGTGTTTGCCTTCCTGTCGTTAGTTTCCCTGGTGTGTCTGATTGTCTCATTGTGTTCACCTGTTGCCCTTGTGTTTCTGCCTCCCTCACCCAGCTGTTTCTTGTCCCGTGATTACCCCTCTCTGTATTTAGTCTTGTCTTTCCCTGTGTTCCCCTGTCGGTTCATTGTTTGTCTTTCCCTTCACGTCACGCTCCATGTTTGTCCCTGAAGTTTTTGATCCTGGATTCTTTACTCGTGCTCCCCTGAGTTGGTAATGTTAAGTTTGTTTCTTGTTTTCTTTTGTCATCGGCTTTTTGTGAAATAAAGCTCGCTTTTTGTTATCCCTTAAAACCCGCTTATCCTTTGCATTTGGGTCCTACCTTTTCCACGCATCGTATCAGAATGAACCGACCAACTATGGACCCAGTAGAGTTTTATTTTGACTTGGATTTGATCTCCCTAGAGTACACTCTTCAGTGTTATTATGCTGAGTGGAGTAGAACCTCGGCTAAAAGGGACAAAGAGGCTGTCCTCAAAAAGGCACAAATGGAGGTGGACAACGTGCCATGGTTGAGGAGCTCGTTGCCTGAATTGCTCAGGCTGAATTTTCTCGTAGCCCTGAGTGCAAGTCTCCATTCTCTGACCCTTTCTTGGGATCCCGCCTGGCGTTTGGAGGTCCACGGAGCCTCCAAAAGACCTCTAAAAAACGCAAGGTCAGGAGGCCAGCTCGTGCTCCAGTACCGGTCCACACAGTCATGGCTCCGTGCTCCAGTACCTGTCCACACAGCCAGGGTACCGTGCTCCAGTACCATCCCACACAGCCATGGTTCCGTGTTCCGGTTCCGTGCCCAGCAGCCATGGTCCCTGCTCCAGAACCGCCCCTTACAGCCATGTTTCCCCGTAGTTTCAGAGCGCATCGAGTTTAAAATACCATCTACAAGCTGATGCTCACAGCCCCGCTCCTGCCGCCCGCTTGAAAAATCTGTTTACAGTTCTGTTTCATATGGGTGTTGATCTCTTCATTTTGCTCTCAAAGTGCACCAGATTGATGCTTTTAACTTCAATATTTAAAAAAATATCTTGATATTTTTTTGGTTGTAACCATCCAAGAGAGTGTTGAGCATCAGAGACCCTCACTAAAACTTTACGGCTATTCATATATCAGCTGTTCATCTTATTGTGATGTCAACCCCCTGGAGAACATTGTGGGGGGGTCAGAAGATCTTAAAGCCTTTGAGCAGGGTGAGCGTGGCGGCTCTGCGTCTGCTCTGAGCTCTGGAGCTCTTCACAGTGAGCAGCCGGGCGGTGGCTGGCAGCTCCCGGCAGCAGGGGGGGGGGGAAGGAGGGGACCCCCAGCAGCGCTTTGTCCTCGCTCAGGTAGACGGCTGGCCCCAGGGGGCTGCGCCTCACCCTCCTCACTGCCTCGTAGAAGACGTGCTGCACAGAGAGGAAGTCCTGACAGGCCGAGAGCTCGAAGAACGTGGCGTGGAAAAGAGAGGCGAGCCCCTCACCCTCACTGCGACTCACCTGCCTGAGAGAGGGGGGGAAACCTTTACCATGTTATACTAAGAGATGTGCTCAAACAATTAGCTTTACACTAGTATCCCATTATTATATACATATATAATATGTATAGATAATACAATGATTTTGTGAATTTGATATAGGTCATGTAGTTTTTCATGTATTATTTTCAGTTGAAGACATGTGGGTAACGGCTATGTATCTAAATTATTTCCTGCACTGCGGTCTATGGTGTCAGAAAAAGGCAAAAAAATCGTTTTAAAACGTACTGGATGTCCTGGTAAAGATATTTGATACAAAGATTTTCTTACAGGGATTTATCCACTTAGAACTCAAGTGGTTAAATACCACTTAGCCGTCATTAGCCTAGCAGTGGTGACTTGAACTCAGTTTGTTTGAAGCCTACTGTTAGCTTTTTACTTCAGGAGATTGCATTTATGCTTTAACGTTCATAAAAGTGGTTTTAATATGTGGAGATTATTCTAGTATCATAAATTTCTTTTTACAAAATTCTGAAATCCAATGAAAATAATCCCTTTTTGTAGATCCTAACTTCAGGGTCGGACTACAAAAACATGTAATCACTAGTCTGCACTACTCTGTGCTGAGGGTAGCACAAGGTTAAGTTTAAATGAGTTCATTGCCTTGAGAACATTCAGTATACTTCATGCTGAATTTATCATTTCAACTCAAGTAAAGATGCTCAACTTCCTGCTTCCTCTCTCTCACACTGCAGACACATGGGGAGGTCTAAACGCTCTGAGGGCTCTCTAGTTAAAATGATACACCAATTTACTGGACACACACACACACACACACACACAGATACCTGCCTGTATCTGTCCATGTCCAGCTTGTTCCCCAGCAGGATGATGGGGGTTTTGTTGTGCAGGGCGAGGGTCTGCAGGTAGGGCTGGCAGCCTGCAAAGCTCTGCATGCTGTCCACACTGTAGACCACCAGGAAGGCACTGGCCCATGACAGATAACGCTCACTGTTCACTGGACCCTCCTACACACACACACACACACACACACACACACACACACACACACACGTACATGTATATATAGATGTAATAACATTTTGCCGCAAGGCTTTGAGTAAGGGAGGGACATGCATTTTATTATTAAGGTGTTTCTTTTGGATGACAATTTATATTTGATTTATGTTTTTTCAACATAGTTCGAAAGGTTTTTGTTTCCGTTTTTTTGTGAAAACAAAAAAATGATATGTTGGTACATAACCTTGAGTGAATATGAGTTCCTACCTGGTCGCGGGTGTCCATCACTCTCACTGTGACTGACTGCTGGTCCACTGTCTCTACTGATGAATAGATGTCCTCTAAACGGCAGCCAGTGAAAATCCTTTACTTACAAAAAACGTATATGCTTCCAGTTCTGAAAGCCTGCAGGTAACAATCACTGAGAATAGACTTCTCAGTGAGTTGGAGATATTTCGTCTCAGTTTACAACCCCATTGGATTTACTATGACCCTTTACCTTTACCTGGCAGGTTGATTCTGCAAAACTCCCCTAGGTGGCGCTGCAGGGATCTCATTCCCCAAAACTACTGTCCCAGCTGAAGGAATTGGATTGGCTAGAAGACTTGAGAAGGATCAAAGCATTGAGCGTGCCACGATGCATCAAAACCAAAAAGTGCTTCCATACAACCCTGCACTGCGCAGTGAGAATGGATTAGATATTCAACATTCAAACGCTTAAATACTACGCCTAATGCCTTCATATGATCTCAAGTGGCCTTTTTGGTTTGCCACTTCAAACAATGTAATTAATTAATTAATAATGAAACACACAAATTATTCCAAGCATTTTATATGTATCATTTGTCTGGAGGACATGTTAAAGGTAGGGTAGGTAAGAATGGAGAAACAAGCTCGAGTGCGCTAGAATTTGAAAGTACGCTGCCGAAACAAATCTGCCCCTTCCTTCAGACTTCCTTACGCAGCGTCCACACGGCGGAGTGCGTTGAAGCTTGCCGGTGGGCTTGTCTGAAACTCGACCAACAACCAATCACATGAATCTCCCGCCCCGGACACACAAGCACGCGGTTTGATTGGCTAGAGCTTGTACTGGCATATGATTTGATTGGCTGACGCTTCCGTCGAAGCTTCAAAAGTTGAACATTGCTCAACTTTTGAAGCGAGCAACGTGAGCAAAGCGAAGCGACGGAACCACAATGCAGTTCGGCAAAGCGTGACGTTACCCCATTCAAAGTGAATGGTCAGAAGCGTTGAAGCTTCAACGCACACCGCCGTGTGGACGGGCCGTTACAGAGCCCCTCCTCCAACACACACGAACGCGCACATGACCAATGAGGGCACGAGATAAGTTTGTGCACAAGATGGAAGGCTGACAGGCAGGTAGGTCGTGCTTTTTACAGCGCCATGGCTTCCACAGATGAAATGTTTTCATGTATTTATTGTCAAAGCATTTCATGTATTCATTGCTATCGGGATGTGAAGAGCATTCCATGGAATATAACAAAAAGTGTTTCTGAAGTGAATTACCTACCCCACCTTTAAGGTAAAGCTAATCCCACTAAATCAAGCAATATAATAGGCCCTGCACTGCTACTGGAGTCAGTGTACACTGAAATTAGATCTGGTGGTCATACACAGACTTGGTTCTCTAAATGGAGCCACAGCGCTCCCCAGAGGCAGAGGCAGGGATGTGCAGAGACGCTATATCTGGAGGATTTGTTTGTGTGTTGCTTCAAATATCTACAATCTCTCTCCAGAATCTCTGACTCCTCCTTTAAGTTAAACTCGTCCAGCTAATGTAGCGACTTTCTTCCACTTATTATTTTATATGTATTATTTGTATTCAAATGCAAGCAGAGACCTCTCACCTAGATAGGGGTCATATTCACTGATGAAGCGCTTTGTGAGTAATTTCACCGTCAGTGCTGTTGTTTCTTGGAGTCAGAAAAAGAAAAAGGGCTCTACAGATCCAAGTGGACTGGATCCAGATTCTGCTGTGGCCACTGTGGGACTCCTCTGCTCCCAGAAGAGAAAATAACTTGTGTACTTCCTCTCAGTTTTAGGAAAAAGGCTCCAACCACGCTCGTAAAACCTGGCCTGGGAATTACTCAAGCACTGGACAACTCACCGTGCTGAACGAGGATGGAATCAGTCTTATTCCAAGAGATTCCAATTCTAAGACTTTGACCATATTCTCATGGGAACATGGTTATGTTTAGACACTGAGCCGAGCTAGCATAATATTGTTGACATAACTACAGACTACATCAAATACATAAATCAGGAATTTATTAGAAGTTGGCAAATCTGTAACATTCCCAAGACAACTGATTATCTGAACTACTCTTTAAACAAATCACAAACTATTCTGTGTGATCGTCTTTGTTTCAAGTTTTCAAGGGCCCAGGAAATATTCCCATGGATATTTTCCAAGGTGGTCATTATTTTTCATAAACTTCATTGTATTCTCCCAGTTCCAATATGTGCATGTTTTAAATATTGATTTGGATGTGTGATTTGAACTTGTTGTTCCATGTTTTTGTAACTTATGTTGTGAGGTTGTAATGGAGATATTTTTCCAAGGTTTTCCGTGAGTTTACTTTTGAACTGTATCAGATTGATTGATACTTGTCTTGACGTTGTCCATAGGAACTGTCAACAGCCCGTATCAATGGGGCAAAAGAGGATAATGTGGGTGGGGCTAACAGCGGCTGCAGCGTTGAGTCCTTTTGCTCTACTTAATTTTTGCGTGTGTATTTGATGCTATTCGTGCCTATTGGCACTTGATCCAGCCCATGGGGTTCCTGGGGCGGGTGCTTTTATTTTATTTCTTGTAGTATTTTTATTTTATTTCTTGTCTTATGATGTTTTTTTCTGTTTTGGGGTATGTTCTATCACGTGGTATGTATGTGTTTTGTACCATGTTGTTCTGTGTTTCTGCATTAAAGAAATACACATTTTATCACAAATAAAACGAAAACACTTTGAAATGTTGGCTTTATTTGATCATTTTACATATTCTGATTTTTGTTTTTAAATATTGTTAAAAGTTAAAAAAAAATATAATAGTAGAGGAACTAAGACTCCTTTAAGTTTGAGATACCCCTACCCAAGATAGAATAAAGCACAACCATGTTTTTTCATTACTTTGATATAACTTGTTTTTGGAGCCAATGGTTGTATACAAAATAACGTAATAACGTAATTTCTTGGGTTGGTGTTTGAATACTTCCCATAACCGAAAATATTCCAAATGTAGGCTCCTCTGAATGGGACAATGTCGGCCTAATCATATGTATCTCTGGAGACGCATATTTTGATGCCAGGTAAGTTAATAATAGGCAAAAAGAAGACCAATGGTTACTCAAAAGAATTGTGGCAACAAAGTGACATGTAATATTTTGAACAGATATTAACTTTCACAACTTTATTGAAAATAACTGAATCAAATGACTACATTTAAAAAAATAAAATAACGTTTTTGCCTATAGAGTGGTGCAGTGACGCGTCCTAAAACCCGGAAGTAAGCTGCACATGGGTTCCTTCCGGTTCCCTCGACAAAAAAGCAATGCAATTTCTCCATAGGATTTTGGAAAATAGCTCGAAATATGGTCTGTGGTTGACACACATTTAAGAGACGGATCACGTTTTGTTCAGTCAGATAATCTCCACATGTCTACCCTACTTTTATAATTTTCGAATCATAAATCTAATCGATAGATTTATGATCGATTGATTTATGATTCGAATATTTTCCAAAATCCTATGGAGAAATTGCATTGCTTTTTTGTCGAGGGAACCAGAAGGTACCCATGCGCAGCTTACTTCCGGGTTTTAGGACGCGTCAGTGCACCACTCTATTTGTGTGGTAATTAAATAATTTGAATAAACTACTTAAATTCTGTCCTGCGGTGCCCAATTCTTTAAATGATTGTGCTGGTACTGTTTAAAAAAGAACCTCACCTTAGTGTGTGACAGATTCTCAGGCAGGTTCTGCAGTCACAAGGAGCTCCTGTCATTTCTAACAGAGTCATGGATGTTTACTGATGATGGACTTCAGAGATAAGACAGACGACTTGAGGAATTCTCTTTCCTGTGAAACAACAGAGCCCACGTTACTACACACAGAATTTACAAAAGGTTGGCCTTATGATCGTGACAGAAAATGGAAGCACATCAGTGGTTTCTGCATCCAGCAGATATGAAGCATCATGATGATCCTTTGTCAGTCCAGTATCCTCCCTGTGAGCTCCACCATCTGCACGATATCATGAACCATGTCATAGACATAACAGTGTTTTAAAGGTCCCCTATTATACTGTTTTTCATCAATATATTATAGGTCTCAGATATATACAAAATATGTCTCTGAAGTGTTTTGCTCGAAATACCAAACAGATCATGCATTGTAGCATCCCATAAACCCCTCTGTTTCAGCCCTGTTTCAAAAGTGCTGATTCTCGTCTGTTACTTCAGATGAAAATAAGGAGCCACTCCCCACGCCCCTCTGAGAGATATTTGGTTAAAAAGAACACAATGGTGCTCTAGGAGGAGATTCAGCTTGGTTGGTGATTGGCTAATGCTTACACAAGCCAAAAAATCGTTATGACATCATAAAGTGGCCAAAATGGATCAGGACAAAAAGTGAGCAAATCTTTTTTCCTGAAACGTTCAGAATCTCTTTACACAGAGGGGACACATGTTTATGTATAAAAGACATGAACAAGTGGATTTTGCATAATAGGTCCCCTTTAAATGTAAATGTAAAGCACATGTGTGTATAGGCTACAACTATTTGGAAACAGTGTATCCCCATATGTATTTCCATATGTGTCCACTAGAGGGCAATGGTTCATTTTTACCTTAAAGGGGACCTATCATGCAAAATGCACTTTTGTACGTCTTTTGTACATGAATATGTGTCCCCGGTGTTCCAGGGAACTCACCAAGTGTCAGAAGACACAACCCTCTCTATTTTCCTCCATACCCAAATCTCTAAAAAGGGGGCTGCAACGGATCTGATAAAAACTGATCCAGATTTGAACATTTCACTGACGTCAGGACGGTGGCTATCTATCAGGGGAATGTGGGATTGGGCCACGGCCGGCCATTGCCGCTCGAAAGCGCTGGAGACGCTGTAGTACATATGCCAGGCCTGTAAGTGGCGCTGTAGTCTGCCACAAAAGCAGCGAAGAAGACTTCCCGCTCATGGTTGCCATGGTTGCCCTTCTGTTTATTCTCCGCTGTGGCTCTTTTTCTCCCTCCCCGAGGCAAGCGTTTGCTCCTGCTGCTGTAATTCAATGCAATCCCTCCCCATCGAGGCAAGCACTGTAATTATCTCCGGTTAGTCCACCAGCAGATGACAAACACCCACCTCTCCGCCTCTTCCAAGGAACGAGGGGACCGTGCGGCAGAGTTTCAGTTCAGTCAAGATGTCCGTTAAAGTTTAAATCTTCCGGACAAAATTAGAAAAGTGCCGGTCAAAGGTCTTCTTTGTTATTTATTGAGCTTTAAAACAAATGAATAATGACTCTATATAATAATATAATAAAACACGAAGGACGGAGATCTCTTTTTCTCCCCCTCTTCTGACAGCCCAGCAGCTGATCAGAGCACGCTCCCCTCTCCTGCAGGGGGGCGTGGTCAGCTGCAGCTCACAGAATCAGCCCCCTGCAAAAACAGGGCTGGAAAGAGCAAATGGAGCGAAATGAGGAATGGCTAAAATGCAGGATCTGTTTGGTATTTTGAAAAAAAAACTATATTTATATACTTTATATAGGTATGGCCCTACAATATATTGTTCAAATATATTTTTGATATATTGTTCATGATAGGTCCACTTTAAAGCAGCGGTTTTCAGGGTGCACCTCCCCGGGGGGAGACCGAGTTCCCCCACCTCGCCAAAAAGGCTGTTAAAGTGCCGCCTCAATCTCAATCTCAATCTTTATTTATTTATATAGCACATTTAAAACAACCTTCAGTTGACCAAAGTGCTGTACAGGCAATAAATATTAAATAACACAATGGGAGTACAATAATATAACAATAATTAAAAACATGATAAAAAGCACAATAACTAGAAAAATATTTTTAAAAAAACACATACAAATGTAAAAATGTAATGTTCAACTAGTATTAAAAGCCAGTGCAAAGAGGTGGGTTTTTAGCTGAGATTTAAAAAGTTCAATAGACTCAGCAGTCCGGATATGTACTGGGAGGCTGTTCCACAGTCTGGGAGCTGCAACACTGAAAGCCCTGTCACCTCGGGTCTTTTTCCTGCACCGAGGAACCACCAACATATTCTGCTGAGCTGATCGCAATGCTCTAGCTGGAGCATGGCGGTGCAACAACTCAGACAGGTAATGTGGTGCCAGTCCATGCAATGATTTAAAAACAACAAGTAAGTACTTGAACTGGATCCTGTAACTGACAGGAAGCCAATGAAGGTCTGCCAAAACTGGTGTGATGTGGTCATAACGTCTCTTCCCAGTAAGAAGGCGTGCAGCCGCATTTTGGACCAGCTGCAGGCGACGGATCAAACACTTATCAACACCAATATACAGGGAGTTACAATAGTCTAAACGAGACGTTATAAATAGGTGGATTAGCTGTTCAAATTCCTTACTAGGAAGATAGGCCTTTACCTTCCCCAGAAGCCGCAGCTGGAAGAAGCTTGTCTTGACAACTGAGCTTATTTGTTTGTCGAATTTAAAACAGTTGTCAAAGATTACTCCAAGATTTCTGACAGAGGGACGGCTGTAGGAGGCTAAGGGGCCGAGTACACTATTAAAGCCATCCAGGAGTTCAGACTCTCCAAATATTATAATCTCTGTCTTGTTTTCGTTGAGAGTCAAGAAGTTGATTTCCATCCATGATTTGATGTCTTTCAGACAGCTAAGCAAGGCAATCCTAGATTCCTTATTTGCTTTTATAGGCAGGTATACCTGCAGATCATCTGCAAAGCAATGGTAAGATATGTTATGCTTTTTAAAAATTGACCCCAGAGGTAGTAAATACAGACTGAACAAAATGGGACCTAGGATAGAACCTTGAGGGACCCCATATGCTAGTGGGGCTGCAGCTGAAGAATACTGGCCTCATTCCCTTCACCTCCACCCAGGGGCGGACTGGCCATCTGTAGCATCTGGAGAATCACAGAACGGCCGGTCGTCCGTGCGCCTGTCGGTGAGGGCAGCCGGTCGTCCCGGCGTTAAGCAGACACGCACGAGTCGTCCGAAATGAGCCGCTTCTCATTTCTATACATTTTGCGTCCCAGACTCCCAGGTGCTCCGGCAGCGACCCGGAAACGGATGTCGGCGCGCCGTCTCGATGGAAAACAAATTTCTCAAAAGGCTGGTCGAGGATCGATTATCGAGGAGGATGTCTGGAGGAGCCGTAACCGAGGATACACTGATTTAGAGGAGAGAGGAGAGAGGAGAGAGGAGAGAGGAGAGAGGAGAGAGGAGTCTCTCTGGAGGAGCTATAACCGAGGGTACAAAGATGTAGAGGAGAGAGGAGAGAGGAGAGAGGAGAGAGGAGAGAGGAGAGAGGAGAGAGGAGTCTCTCTGGAGGAGCTATAACCGAGGGTACACTGATGTATTCTCCGGAGTCAATTTCAGCCAACAGTGATGTTTAAAAGAGGCGTGTCGCATGGCTGGACTTATGTCAACAAAGCACAGCTCTGCAAACTGTTCCCGTTGTGATTATAAGTTATTTAAGATGATCAAATGTGCATCAGACTTTCTGCCCTTTACCGTTTGTTTACTCACTAATCACATCTCCCCTGGATGTTAGGCTATTTATTATACAACTGCTTTCATTGTGACGCGATGTTTACAGTGAGAACAGCTGCTGAGGTCAGTGCAGAAAGCAGAACAGTGTGTATAATATATATCGCTCAATAATATATGTAACAGGCCTACATTTATTTGTAGGCTTTCGGAGATATCTACAAATAAACAGTAGGGTTAGGGTTAGGGTTAGGGAGTGTATAGGTGTCTGTTGTAATGAATATGCCGCCAGCAAAGGGTGTTGTTGGACAAACAGTAGGTGAGTGTGTGTGTGTTTGTGTGTCTGTTTGTGTGTGTGTGTGAGAGTTGATGTGCCAGGCAGACAGGCGGGTCTCAGTAGCTAAAGGTAGTATCTGACATATAAATGGTCAAAAATGGTACATTCTCCGTTAGCTTACGAGCTCCATGTTCAAGCGATCGACTATTCCTTTGCAATGTAGCATCACATTGGATATGCGCTTAAGTTGCCCTAGATTGGAATTTTTCCGATCATTTCCCTAAGACGAATTAGCAAAAATGTGCTTAAAATGCATGAAAAACGCAAATCTTTCAAAATGGCCGACTTTCTGGGGGGCGGGGCTAATGAAAAGCAATTTGAAATATGTGTGCAATCATAATAGCAATGTGTATACAGCGTTTCGTGAGTTTGGAGCAATTTGCGACATGTAAATCGTCAAAAATGATGTATTCGCTGTTAGCTTACGACCTGCACGAGTGATTTTTCAAAAATGTGCTCCGCAATTAAGTATATTATTGGATAGGGGCTGAACTTGTCCTGGATTGGAATTTTTCCGATCATTCCCCTAGGAGGTGTTTGCAAGAATGTGCTTAAAATGCATGAAAAACGCACATTTTTCCAAATGGCCGACTTCCTGGGGGGGCGGGGGCTAATACAAATATGTCCGCAATTCCATGAGGAATGTCTCTGCCAAAATTCGTGAAGTTTTGAGAAACTATATGTGACTACCACACAATAGGGGGCGCTAGTGAGCAGTTTTTCTGAAAAATTTCGTTTTTTTTTTACATTCTTGAAAAGGTCGTGGGCTCTGACGTGTGTCCCAAGTTTTGCGTCCGAAGCTCATTTTATGCTATCGCAATTTAAAAAAAATGTATAGGCCACGCCCACATTCTGCATTTGTTGCGACACTTTAAATCTCAGTTTGTTGTCACCCCCAGAGTATGTGTAAAAAAAAAAATAATAATTCGTCCATCCGCTCTTGAGTTATAAATTGGTGGTGTTTTTGGCGCCCCCTATAGTCCACAATGAAAATGCTTTGGTGTGCCTATTCCCCAAGACAGACTGAACCTCTCCACCAAAATCTGTGAGTTTGGTGTTGAAAAACTGAAAATTGAAATTTAAGTGAATATTTCACTGTTTTGAACATTATGCTAATTTAAATTAAAAGAAATGTAGGCGGAGCTTAGGGTTCCAAGAGGATTATTTGTAGAGCAGGTCCACCCGGATATGTGTGCAACATTTCAGGTCATTTGGAGTTACGGTGCGACTTTGTACATTTATTCCGAAATGGGATTTTGATAGGTGGCACTAGCGAGCAGGTTGGAATATTTAACCCATTGACTCCAGAATATAAAATGTTTCACCGGTCCTGGCGTACGTGCACAATTATACAACTTTTGAAGCATCCTAAAGGCCTCAAAAACAGGAAACAGTAGCAGAAAAATAACGAAGAATAATTCCACGAAGAACAATAGGTTCCTCGCACTTCGTGCTAGGACGCCGTTGGGTCCTAGCGCTCCGTGCTCGGGCCCTAATAATGGGAGGGGGGGCGCGGCTGTTCTTATGTTCTACACTTTGAAAACCCCTGCCTTAAAGGTCTCCTATTATGCTAGGCATATATAGAGTGGTGCCGTGACGAGTCCTAAAACCAGGAATTGAGTCAGCATTTTACCACAACCGGTTCCCTCGTCTCAGAGTCAATGGGATTTCTCCATAGGATTTTGAAAAATAGCTCGAAATAAGGTCTGTGGTCGAGGCAAATTGAAGAGACGGATCACGTTTTTTTCTACGACATTAAATACATCAGCAGTGAGTGGCCTCACTGGTGATTTTTGAAGAGTTTACGTGTCTGAAAAATGATGGTTGTTAACAGTGGCGGCTGGTGGAAAATATTTTAGGTGGGGCTGTGGAAATGGTGATCAAACAATACTAGAGGGGTCCGGGGGGATGCTCCCCCGGTAATTTTTTTTGAGAAAAGACCCCTTAAATCATGACTTCTGGTGATGTTAGAGGGGGGGAGAAGGACAATTTGAGGCTTAAAAATATGAGAAGACTGATCAATACCTCCATAACTTCAGTGTGGTTAGCTATGAATCTTCCAAAACTTCCAAACACCTTGTCCTGGACATAGTTTCTACAGCATAAACTGTGCAACAGTACAGTAGGCCCACACAAACTGCAGAACACCGGGGCTTTGGGAACACTGATTTAATTCCCATTTAACCTGTTAAGGGGCTTTTTTCCCCCGTTTTTTTTCTCACGAAACTGTGTCTCAGGGCTTCTTAAAATGTAATAAACTATTCATGTGTCCTACTCAGAGGAAACGCATCTAACTGATGATATGAACCATGTTTACCGAAACAAAACACAAGTCTCACAAGAAGCGTCTAAATGAGCCCTGAGCGAAAAAATGCTAACGCACTCTAGGTATAAATCAATCGATATACTTATCGGATATGCACAAACAAGCTTACAAGCTGAGATTCCACATATTCTAGAAATATAAGTATCATCACTGAGCGATCAGAACTCGCGACAGGGGAAGCAAATACAGACATCACACGACGTAGCTTTAGGTAGCAAAACATGGAGATATGCTCACCTTTTGCAGAATAACAATTCTGATCAAAAACGAGAAAAACGCAGCTGAAGGTTAATCCATAAATTAATCCAATGTGCCTGTCACTTTGAAAAATGATTGATGATGATGATTTTTATGTCAAAAACGGAGTTTTCATTAGCTGCTAAATGGTAGCTTCCAGAGTGTATGACAGCTTCCTGTTTTGTCTCCTTGGATACGAGTCCAAACAACTCACAGACTGCACCGGGCGCTCACGTAGGAGCCCTGTGACCATCATATTTGACGACGCTGATTGGCTGAAATTATGTTTTCGCGGCATAGTTTACACGTTACAGATAGCAACAGTCAGCTGCTAGTGGCTGCTGCTGCACTGGTTGAGGGCTCCTCTCTTAGCGCCCAGACGAGAGAAGGTACACGGGCAAGGCCAGGCAGGAAACATGTGACTTATCAGTAACTTTAGACATCGTAACACAATTTTAAACGAGATTTTATTGTAGATTATACATTTTACTGATACCAATTATATAATATTTACCTTGTTCATTAAAAATAAAAATAAATCTTTTTTTATTTTTTTAAATATATTTTTTATTTTTATTTTTTAATATGGGAAGAGGTGGGGCGGCGCCCCTAGCGCCCCTATGGACCGGCCGCCACTGGTTGTTAACAAGTGGCTGAATAGGACTACAGAAGTTGTCAAGGACGTTGTACGTCATTATGCCGAACACGTAAACACTCCCGCTAAGTTTGTTTGCCCTGTTCTGCTTGAAAGCAAGTACCTGCGCTCTTGCAAACTGTTAAAACAAACGCTTCAACTTGTACAATTTTGAATCTGTATTTTTGAATATGGATCTTAAGTTGGCGTGACGTTGAAGTCGTGCGACTCTGCTGCACTCGGCTGTAGTTCGTTTATAGCATAACATTAGCATTTTGCTTCTAGCGATTAGATTTATGATTCGAAAATGATAAAAGTAGTGTAGTCATGTGGATATTAGGGTTGAACAAAACGTGCATTTATCAAACAGGTTCGTTTTCCACAGACCTTATTTCAAGCTATTTTCCAAAATCCTATGGAGAAATCCCATTGCTTTTTGTCGAGAGCACCCATGTGCAGCTTACTTCCGGGTAAATACGTCATCCCTGCACCACTCTATTATGGATCTCAGATATGTACAAATTTATAAAAACATGTCTCTGATGTGTTTTGCTCAAAATACCAAACAGATCATGCATTTTAGACATCCTTCATATCCCTCTATTTCAGCCCTGTTAGAGAAGTGCTGATTCTGGGTCCTTAGCTTCAAATTTGAACTGGGCTGATGCTGGCCCCGCCCCCTTTGGAGCACGGCAAGGCAAGCAGAAGATTGTCTGCTCTGCCAGCAGATTGTCAGCTGATTAAATGCCCTATCATGTTCCAAACCACTTCAAGGATTATTTCTGAAACAGTATAGAGCTCAAACGCTTTCTCTCTCACAGGTTTACCACAAGGTGAGTTCCTTTTTATATCTTGCTTTTTTACACATATTCTCTCCAGAACAGTGTTAGCTCTGAGTGTTAGCGATGCTTGCTAATGTAAACACAGACCATATTACTTCCAAAACACGTCGCGCATTGTTTCTGATACAGCAACGTTGTTATGTCTACGTTTCTGTCACAGTGAGTGTACAGTCTGCATTTTAGCCATGGTAGTATAAGGAGCACTGTACTATACAGCGAGGACAAGACTTATAGTTTTCTCACTTTAATGTGTTTTCTTCTGTTTGCTGCTTTAAGCCCATTGGTGCTCCAGTAAAGGCTGCAGGGCCACAGCGGAACTGTACTGTAGTAGCAGTACGATCCTGCGTGTCCTTCACTCACGTGCTCAGTGAAACAGTGGCATGCTCCCTATGTGTGCCAGAGAACAGCCTATTGTTACGCTGTGACTCTTCCTGCTGCTCAAGGACAAATGTGCAGCTGTCCCACATACAAAGAGCAATATGACTCATCAGCACATTCACAGCTCCCTGCTCCTCTTTCTCCTCTGGCAGCGTGTCATCATTATGTACTTGAGGTGTGCTATCTATAGTCTGTCCAGAGCCGCCTGTCAGCTCGCTGGGTCGGAGCTGCTCAGCCTCTCTGGCAGTCTGTGCAGAAACACCACCCACAGGCAGGCTTTCTTCTGTGTCAGAGCTTTCTTGTAGTGAGTGTGTGGTTCAGCTGGGATGTGATGAAGACCCACAGCAGGGAGGAGATGGAGTCCAGCAGCTGTCCAGCTCACTGTCTGAGGGTCAGTGTTTGTGACAGCTCCTTCATTGTGGATAAGATCCTTCTGGCTGAGAAGTGTGAGTATTTCAGAGCCTTGTTCCAGTCCGGAATGAGAGAGTGCCAGCAGGAGCACCTCCAGCTGCAGGGGGTGGGCGCTCCAGGCTTCTTGCTCATGCTGAGGGTCCTTAGGGGGGAGCGCCCCCTGCTGAGCGCCGACCAGATCGTCGAGGCCATCGAGTGTACGGCTTTCCTGCAGGTGCCGGTTCTCACCGAGCACTTGATCAACACGGTGAACTCTGAGAACTGCCTGCTCATGTTCCACACAGCGACCACATTCGGGGTGAGGGAGCTCGCCCACTGCTCCGCCCTGTTCATCAGAGACATGTACGCCGAGCTGGAGGAGGATGTGCACACCTTACCCGACTCGCTGGTGGAGTACATCCAGTCCCTGCTCCCCAGCAGCTACATGGCAGTGTGCAGCCACTCCCCATGCACAGAGCAGCTGCAGGACCCCCAGAGGACCGTGAGCTTCCTGGACGAGGACAGCAGGGAGTGGAAGGTGCTGACTCATCTCCCGGTGAGCACCAGCACCACCATGGCAGGCGTGGCAGTCCTAGACAACAAACTTTACATCATCGGGGGGGTGCATGATGTGAGCAAAAAGGTGGTGGAGAGTGGTTTCTGTTACAGCCCTGCAGCAAACACTTGGACCACCTTTTGCGGCCCCCAGAAGCTGCGCTACAACCTGACTCTGATTGGACACCAGGGCTGCCTGTACGCCCTGGGAGGAGAGAACAACAGGAAGGCCCTGTCCTCTGTGGAGAGGTTCAGTGTGGAGACAGGGAACTGGGGGTTTGTCTCCCCCCTCCCTTGCCCGGCAGCCCTGGTGGTGTCTGCTGTAGCTATGAGCAGGATCTTCATCTGTCTGTGGAGAGGGAAGGGGACCACAGATATACACGAGTACGTGTCGGAGCGCGATCAGTGGCTCCTGGTCACCACGCTCACCAGGGAGCACAGTTACGCTCTTTACATGGTGGCCCACAGGGATAATCTGTACGTGGTGCGCAATGGGCCCTGTGATAACTTCCTGCTGTGTGTGATGGACTGCTACAGCCTGAGCTCCGGCCAGTGGACGGCTGTGTGCGGTCACTACGGCAACAGTAAGGGCTCCCTGCTCACCGCTGTGGTGAGAGGAGACTCAGTGTTCACTCTGAGCCGCCACGTCACCACAGAGTACACAGTGGAGGATCACAGGTGGAGAGTGACGCGGGAGATGAAAGGGTTCGGTAGGATTGGATCCATATATACATTTCTGATGAAGCTTCCTAAAGGCGCTGTCTCCCCTGTGGGAAACTCTCCAGATGTGAACCAAACCCTCAGAACCTGTCCCAGAATCTCCTCACAATGCTCAGACAATAACTAATATACCTGTCTTATTTTCACTGCTTTGGTTCTAAAGTAATCCAAAGAGGCAAGACATCCATCACAGGTTATAGATGGATTTCCTGCTTTGTCCTTCACACAGTGTTCATCCACTGATGGTTAACTCTTGAGTCCTAAACCCGGAAATGCCTGAAATAAGATCTGTGGTTAACACAAGCTGAGGAGATTGGAGTTATGCTTTAATAACCAGCGATGATGACATGTTGTGCTGCTGTTATCAATCTGTGGGAAGCAGAGAGAGAGTAGAAAGAAAATAAAGTTTTCAATTTACAAAAAAGAAAAAAAACACACTGCCTCGGTGGACATGTCTTTAATAAAGTAATCCCAAACACAAACTACTCAGGTCGCATGAGAATACTTTCACATGTTCACATAATAAACACAGGACTGAAAGGGTGCAATATGGGATCATCTTCCTCATCATCATCATCATCATCATCATCATCATCATCATCATCATTGTACACAGTATAATGCAGTAAATGTACTTTTGGCCAGGTCCAGCTCCAGATATAATATTGTGGGTTATTCTCTGTGTGCTTATCAACTGGACTTGATATTTATTCCTGCAGCGGATTTTTGGTTTCAGTTGAGATATGGAGTGTGTGTAGATCTTCTGTCAGGCCACGCGCATCATCAGCTCCTCCAGGGCGCGCTCCCGGTGGTTGTCATGGACCAGCAGCACCTCTTTGATGGCGTTCTGCTGGAAGCCCATCTCGTTGAACTGACTCAGCAGATGAAGGAACTCCTCGGCCTCCAGAGGGACACAACATTTTGGTTTTTTATACCATTTCATCAATACATCTTGCTCTAAGGAAGGAGTGTGTGTGGTGTCATCCTCTGCAGGGCTTACCTTTGTCTCAGAGTTTTGAAACATCTCCAGAGCTTCTTCCACCAGACTCTTATCATAACCCAGCTGACACAGGTGGTCACAGGCCAGCAGGTAGCTCAGGATCTGCACACGCACGCACACACACACACACACACACACACACACACACACACACACACACACACACACACACACACACACACACACACACACACACACACACACACACACACACACACACACACACACACACACACACACACACACACACACACACACACACACACACACACACACACACACACACACACACACACACACACACACACACACACACACACACACACACACACACACACACACACACACAACACACACACACCACCACAAACACACACACACACACACACACACACACACACACAGTTATAATGATTTAACTATTAGAATTTGGGTTAGTTGTACTATTATACAGTACATATATTTATCATTAGATAATAATAATAATAATAATAATAATAATAATAATAAATTAAGTTATGTAACTATTAATGTTAAGCTTTATCATATAAAATAATTGTGATTATTATCATTATTAAATCTAGCATATTATATTTTATTATATGATATACTATTTTGTACTATTAAATGATATTCTATTCTATTATTGATGATGTTTTTTGTTTTAAAATGCATATTGCAATATGTTGTCAGCAAGTGTCTCCAGGAGTGTGTCCCCTCCCATGCTGCACGGTTGCTCATGGTTAACATGGAGCAGACGTGGGGGGGGGGGTCACGGGAAACACAGAGGGCTGTGGAAACTCTGACGGCTATTTTTATCTTGCTTCACAAGGCTTAGTATACTGTGTTTTGGTTTCATTCCCATGGGCGACTGGTAACTCTTTCAGCTATAAAAAAAGAACTGAAGAGAATATACACTCACTGGCCACTTTATTAGGTACACCAGTTCCACTGCTCGTTAACACAAATATATTATCAGCCAATCACATTTCAGAAACTGCTGATTTTCACGCAAAATCATCTCTAGGGTTTACAGAGAATGGTCCAATTAGGGTAATCACCAAGTGAGCGGCAGTTCTCTGGGAGAAAATGCCTTGTTGATGCCAGAGGTCAGAGGAGAAAGGCCAGACTGGTTCAAGGTGATAGAAAGGCAACAGTTACTCAAATAACCACTGGTTACAGCCAACGTATGCAGAAGACCAACACGTGGAACCTTGAAGCAGACGGGCTACAGCAGCAGAGACCCCACCGGGTGCCCCTCCTGTCAGATAAGAACAGGAAACTGAGGCTACAATTGTTTGGGTAGACTATGAGACGATTGGTCCCCTGGGCACAGAAGACTTAATCGTTTTTTAGCCTGTTTTCGTTGTTGTTTTGGTCTCTTTGTGACATATTGCGTGCTTATGTTGTGTGTTTGTGGCAGACCGGGAAGGTGTGATAGCATACAGTATCAGAGGTCTTAGTGTATGTAACAGTGACTGACCTGATCTGGGGTCTGTCGGCCCGTCCTCTGCAGGGCCATGATGGCCGTACGGAGGGGGTAACCCCGGGCAGTGACGGCCCCAAGCAGCTCCCTCTCCTCTGGGCTCAGAGCTGACAGCAGGTCTGCAGACCAGTCCCAGCCAGGAGAGGAGTCTGGACTGAGCCGCTGAAAACAACACCGTGTAGTGAGTGACAGTGTGTGTGTGTGTGTGTGTGTGTGTGTGTGTGTGTGTGTGTGTGTGTGTGTGTGTGTGTGTGTGTGTGTGTGTGTGTGTGTGTGTGTGTGTGTGTGTGTGTGTGTGTGTGTGTGTGTGTGTGGCTCCACTCATTCATTAAATGTGATTCTGTGTTAGGCAGACATGAGATGCAGCTTTGCTGGGAAAGACATTTTTAGAGGACTTCCTCCTGCTAATCCTGATGAACCTCTTACACCCGGCTGGATTTAGGAGCAGACTTTACACAGTCTACTTTTAGACTAAAGATCCAAAAAGATTTGGATGGATTTCCCCTTCAAGTGTGGACATTCCTCTAAGAATAAAGTACATTTAAAGACGGACTTGAATGTAGATAGTTAGACTACTTGTGCTGTGTTATGCAGAGAGGGGTGTGTGTGTATTTATAGTGTGCTCCTGCAGACTAACCATACTGCACATTAGCATTAGCATTAGCTCTCTCATAAAATAGTTTTGTTGCAACAGCATTCTCATTAAAACACAGGTGTGTTTAGCTCATACTTGTTGTTTTATACAGTGATAGGACAGGAATATTATTTTGTGTTGTGCAGCGCAATAATGTGAACTGAGACGATGTTGTGCTGGCCCTCAGTGGCAAAGCTACAGTAATGCCTTATTAATTATTACCAATGGATGATTAACTATGTGTAATGTGTGTCACTGATGAACACACAGAGAACAGGACTCCACCTCTCAGCTGGATGAAGGAGCGGTTCTCTAACATGCTCAACATGTCAGATTTAATAGAAATGGATTCAAATATTGAAATTTAGTCTGAGCATTTATCCAACCTATTATGAGCAGCGTGGGGGTCTGGGGCCCTGCTCAATGGCACCTCGGCAGGGCCCAGGAAGCAACTGGTACCTGGAAGCAAATGTTTACTCTATATTTTGTCCGGTCTTGGATTTACGGCCCGTCCACACGGCAGCGTCGCCTGCTTCAACGGAGACGCTTCCCATTCACTTTGAATGGGGTGACGTCACGCTTTGCTGAACTGCATTGTGGTTCCGTCGCGTCGCTTTGCCTCCGTTGCTCGCTTCGAAAGTTGAGAAAAGTTCAACTTTTCAAGCGTAGACGAAAGCGCCAGCCAATCAAATCATATACCAGTACAAGCTCTAGCCATTCAAACTGCGTGCTTGTGTGTCCAGGGCGGGAGATTAATGTGATTGGTTGTTGGTCGCACGCCAGACACGCCCACCGGCAAGCTTCAACGCACGCTGCCGTGTGGACGTACTGTTACACCAACCACCCTCCCGTGGCAAAGCCAGATCTCTACAGTGCTCATGCTGCCATTTTGGCGCGTTTCCACTACAGCGCGCAGCCCGGTTTAAGAGGGCTGTGACGTCAGCGGCCCGTCTTTGGTTGCGTTTCCACTTGGCCTAGTACCGGCCGGCGGGTCCTAATTCACAGTTTTTCTGGCCTCATAAAATCGTGGGTCCAGGGCCAGAGGCAACGAGGCTGTGTCGGGCTGAGTATGCTAAACTAGAGAGAGCGTCGCTGGCAAGGGGGCTACAACTACAACAAAATGGACATATTTGACCGTGATTTAATTGTAATACACGTTTCAAAATGATGCCGAAGTAACAACATACTGATACCGGTTAGTAAAAACCATGAATTAATGCTTTGTCAAGTCTGCAGACAGACGGCAGGCGAAAAACCTTTTAAAATGCTTGTTTTCTAAATGGAGATTGGCTAAGCTAACGCAGTATATGCTCCGACCGTCCACACTCGCAACAACGGCCTATACAGACATAAATAAAGCAGCGACTGTATTCACCATGACACAGGCAGTCTGTGGTTTGTACTTGTTTAACTTTTGTCTAGTTTCTGAACATATATGAGGAGCTGTGAGCTCTGAGTGCTAACAGCTAACGGCTGTGTTGTTTTTCTGGGGTCCTCATTGAAGATGACGTCACGGCTCCGCCTACACTGCGTTACTATAGATACTGCCCCAGTTCCTAAACTGTAATGGAAATGCGCCATAAAGTGAGCCAGTCCTAACGAGGCCCAGCCATACCGAGCGGGGCCGAGCGAGGCCGTGTAGTGGAAATGCGCCATTAGATAATGTTTCCATGATCCTGAACCTGAAACACATCCTGGAACTCAGCTATCTTCTTTAAAGAAATGCTTAAAGGTGGAGCTCCAGCAGTCATGAACATGTTGATAAGCTCTTACCGTGTATGTGGTCTTGTGGCTGTAGAAGCTGGGCAGGCGGTCCACTGTGTTGGCTCTGGTGGTGGGGGTCCGGTGGCTGTGGGGTCTGCTGTCTGTGTTGGCATTGTGCTGTTTGGGTGTGTCCAGCACTGACAGGGAGCACTGCCGGAGGTTCTTCCTGCGCTGATGCGGCAGGCTGCTGAGGCAAGAGGGGGGGTTCAGCAGGTCAGGGACGAAGGCCTGTGCTCTCTTCTGACCCCTCCCACCTGGAGCAGCAGGACGCCCTCCAACAAAGCAGGCTTTCACTGCACCGCCCTCTCCATCATCCTCCGAGTCTGAGACAGCCATCTTGCTGCGCAGGAAGTCGGGCTTGAGGCTGTGGGAGCGCGGGCGGGGGGTGGGCTCCCAGAAGTCGGAGCAGTGGCGGCTGGCCAGGCGGCTCTGCTGGGGGCTGCTGAACATCATCCAGTAGGGGGGGCAGGACGGCTGCAGGCGGGACGGGGAGCAGAGCGGAAGACTCTGCTGGCTGATGAAGCCGCTCTGCAGCCCGGCAAGAACCCAGTTCTCCAGACTGAACTCATACTGACAGACAGACAGCGAGTTAGACCGGCTGCTCTGAAGCTGCTCTGCTCACTGTCAGAAGCTTCATCAACAACCACATATCATCACAATGTTTCTGTCTGGACCAAAGTGGTGGACAGAAGGAAGACAGACACATTGTATTACCTCTCAACAGCCTAGCTTTAATCTCTTAACTAAGGAAAATGCTGCATCAATATGAGCTGCTTGTCTAAAATTGATTATATTGGTTTTGATATTTCAAGGTGATTTGGTGGGGAGGAAGCTGGTGTATTGGTGTGTGTGTTTGTGTGTGTACAGCAGTGACGTGCGGTGAGGTTCATGGCTGGTGAGGCACTGACTCTTTCAGTCAGATTTACAAATATTATAGCCTATTTTGACCTTAATCGAAATATTCTGTTATTTTCAAAAGCTTTTTTAGTCTGATGCTATGATTAATTTTAAACAGACCGATCAACAAAAGGATACCCAAAATCTAAATATTGGATTGTTCTTTCTAAGTAAGATCCCATTTTAATTACAGTTGTGGTCTTACCTTGACTTGAAGATGAATATAAGTCCATGCTATCCTTCTGGACAACAATCTCTATTACTGTTTTGTAAAAGTCCTCCGTATCTTCCTGTAGTTTCAAAAGTTTTGTTTGTTGTTTGCGGTAGAATAACAGTAGCAACAAGAACCTGTGGGCTCACGTGCGCCCCCTTCAGTGCGGCAGAGGTTATGGCTGCCTCCCCATGTAATTGTTTCATTGCCGTTGTATGATAAGACCAGCGAGCCTAAATATGATATATACGTGAAATAAGTTATTTAGAGACTATGGATGGCGAGGATAAATGTAATAAAGGGATCTACAAACATCACATTGGTGACCTACAGTGAGATGGGAACAGGCATGCGCTTAGGGCCCGCTTTCCAGCCAGTTTCTGTGGGGTGACACATTCTGAATTGAGGCAGAGCTCATCTGTGCCTCCCCTCAGAATGCGTCACCCCACAGTAAATGGCTTGAGCGCGCTCACAAAATAAGTGGCCCCGCTAAATTAGTGCCCGCGCTCCAGCAAGTTACTGTGGGCTTACGTGAGGCAGTGCTCGTGCTTGCCTCACTTCTTATCGCTCCCGTAGCGGAGCTCGGCAAATTTGCTGATTTTGACTATAAAATGCGATTGGAATCATACAGAAATCACATTTACACAAGATCAGTGGAGACATTTTATTATTATTATTATTTAGTTTTTCTTTAATTGTTTTTCCGTTACATTGGAGTATGACAGGTGAGGCTCTGCCTCCCCTGCCTCCACTGACTGCACGTCGCCGGTGTACAGCGTGTACTGCACACACACACACACACACACACATACACACACTAACACTGTACACACATAATGCACCCACACACAATGGCAGCATACATTGTTCCAACACACACACACACACACACACACACACACACACACACACACACACACACACACACACACACACACACACACACACACACACACACACACACACACACACACACACACACACACACACACACACACACACACACACACACACACACACACACACACACACACACACACACACACACACTGAACACACATCCTATATATAGTACGTACATACACACACTGTAAAAACACACCTCTGTGTCCTGCAGTGTGCTCAGATAATCAGGGACAATAACCTCCATGTCGTCTTCCACTTCCTGTGAGGCACACTGTGGGATCCTCAGAGGGATACCGTCCATCCTGAAAAACACACACACACACACACACACACACACACACACACACACACACACACACACACACACACACACACACACACACACACACACACTGAAATACTGTGTTTTCACATTATTTTTCTTCTTTTAATCAGAGTCGCCAGTACTCTGAAGCAGAAGGAAAACGGTGTTAGTTCAACATGAGCTGGGTTCACTAATGTGTTTACACATTTTAAAAGTTAAAAGCTATTTCATCAACATTGTTTGTGGGTCAGGTCATTGTATTTATGTGCCCTCCGCCAATAAATAATTCAAGGTAGGGGGTTTGGGGCCCGTTTATATTAAAGTGGACCTATCATGCTATATTTGAATAATATAGTGTAGGACCATACCTATATAAGGCATATTTATACTTTTTTTTTTTCAAAATACCAAACAGATCATGCATTTTAGCCATGCCTCATTTTGCTCAATTTGCACTTTTGTAGCTCTGTTTTTGCAAGGGCTGATTCAGTGAGAACAGCACCACTTACAGGCCTGGCATATGTACTACAGCGTCTCCAGCGCTTTCGAACGGCAATGGCCGTGGCTGTCTCCTCCTGATTGGTGGAGTTGGCCCAATAGCCGTAGCGCCACCGTCCTGACGTCAGGACAGTGTTCAAATCTGGATCAGTTTTTATCAGATCCGTTGCAACCCCTTTTTTAGAGATTTGGGTATGGAGGAAAATAGAGAGGGTTGTGTTTTCTGACACTTGGTGAGTTCCCTGGAACACCGGGGACACATATTCATGTATAAAAGACGTACAAAAGTGCATTTTGCATGATAGGTCCCCTTTAAACAAAGAACATCTTCACTGTCCTGCCTCATGCAACTTGTCTGCTACTTGATGACAAAAACACCTACCGAACTTTCTCACCTCTCAACAGCCTAGCTTTAATCTCTTAACTAAGTGAAATGCTGCATCAATACGAGCTGCTTTTTAGTCTTACATCAATATTGGTTTGATATTTTAAGGTGTTCTGGTAGAGAGGCTAGTTTGCTTGGTTAAAGAAAAAACGCATATAAACAATGTCCTGGTAGATTTGATATAGAAACATTGTAACTAGTTGTGGTGCTAGCTAATCAGTTGGCATTTGTTTAAGGTAGGCTAACCCATTAGCATGTGTGATGAACTAACATCAGAAAATAGCAGGTTAGGGTTAGGGTTGGTTACAACAAAGTGATGGAGGATTCAATACAGCCTCGTATGATGAGCAATGTTTTCTAAAACTAATAAAAAAACTAAACTCAAACTGCAGTTACCTGATTAACATGTGAACTTTCTGGTCAAATTATTAAAGTTATAACTGTTTACATCTTTATCCCTTTTTCATATTTAATACAACTGACTATACCCTTAAATATGTATGGAGATTTTATATCAGATCTTTTTAATATTAATAAATGCACACAGGATTTGATCATTTAATTTCCGATTTAAATATACATGAATCTTTCAACAAACATATTTTCGATGAACACTAAAATAAATGTAATATGGTTATGTAAAATAAAAATCCACAAAGACTTTCAGTAACTAGATAAAAATCAAGCCTTCAGCTCGACGAGCCCTGTCTGATAAGATGATATGTTATATGTAACGGTCATAGTTCTGTGTCCCAGTGCATAATTCAGCATTGCAGAAATATTGGTGTCCTTTCTGATCACAGCCTTATCTTAAAAGAAAAAACATGTTAGGTCAATCCTGCTTTCATCATTTTGGAAGAGTTCTTGAACCAAACTGTTGCTTTCTTGATAAGATGATTGTATATCATATAATGCTTTACTTCCTGGTATCAACAAGAACCCCGCCCCCAGCTCACCCAGAGCCCTGCTGCTGGGATGTCCAGGACACACACACTAGGGCTGTGCAATTAATCGTATTTTAATCTCGATTACGATTTTGGCTTGCAACGATTACGAAAACAGCGTAATCGAAATAAAACGATTATTATTATTTTTTCAATAAATGGATGTTTTCAAAGTAAATGGATAATTGTTTTTAATAATCGTAATATCAATTATTGACCAAAAATAATCGTGATTAGGATTTTTGCCATAATCGCACAGCCCTAACACACACACACACACACACACACACACACACACACACACACACACACACACACACACACACACACACACACACACACACACACACACACACACACACACACACACACACACACACACACACACACACACACACACACACACACACACACACACACACACACACAGTTTGTAAGATTGTCAGTCACAGGGCCCTGATTAATTCAGACCTGTCATTGCCCTATGTCCCCCCCACAACCTGAGATCCTCAGATGCTCCTGGACAATTTCAGATCCAAATACAGAGCAGATAAAGCATTTGCAGTCAGGGCTCCTGGACTCTCAATAGGACTAATTAACACCTGACTACACTGTAGCTGTATATATGACATTACAATCTTTGAACTTAACAGTATATTCTCTTTGCACAAAGTTAAATCTGAGAAAAGCTTGAAAGCTAAATAAGAGGCACTTTCACAGAAGTGTTATGCAATGAGGAGTGAGTGGTGCAGGCAGGCTCAGACACATCAACATGCTGCTCTGACCGTCTGTCTGGTAATCTCTGCAGGAACTGGCACATGGTGCAGGGTTTACAGCAGTAAGCTCCTCCTGCTCCTATAGTCTACATTCGCTGTGATTTTGTTCATCAATCATTTTTTATATAAAAATGGTGCTGACCTTTGTTATTCCATAGTTCTCTATCTATCTGTATGTATATAAATAAAAACAATCATCAATGTTAAATAAACAGTACGTAGACAATAGTTGTGATTTGTTTTTATCAGCTATTTCAGATACTTTGAATGCTCTCAGGCTGCAAACCCATTTGAATGGTCAGTATCTGTAGATTCGACTCTTGGTAAACTATTTTACAAGTAACTTTTGTTAAATGGTTGGAGTAAAGGGCAGCTTTGGTCATTTGTGTACTACGTTTGCCCCCTGAAAAATAAATGAACAGCACTTATCCTTCAAGAATCTTTGTTACAGTATATTGTAGAATGCATGTGCCTACCTAAACGATATTTGGATGTTGTAATAAAACAAATGTGTGCTTACCTGTGTGGTGTTGGAGCTGCTGTCCCCAGCAGTGTCCTCTCAGGTTAATCAGAGGGAGCAGTACCGTATACACACACACACACACACACACACATAGCCTGACGTCACAGATTACAGGAACCTGCTGTCAACACTGTGATGTAACACTTCCCTGTCTCCAACTCCATTTTCTCTCGTTCTTCTGTGGAGGCCAAACCGATGCAGGATTCCTAAACCAATGTGAGGTTCTATGGTATAATAATCTACATTTTGAAAACATAAAAAATGTCCTGACTGCCTTTATATTAACCAAACATTCTGAGTGTGAGGCACTCAGCAGGGCTACAGCTGTCTGACACTGCAATCCAAACCAAGACTGCACACCTCCCTCAGGTCTGATTATTTATGACATCTGCTGATTCCGGTGCCTCCCTGATATTTCAATATTAGTTGTTTTTCTTTTCAACTGGGACAGAAAGGATTAACCCAACAGTTTCAGACTTCCTTTCCAAGGAACTTGCACTGAATATAAACGTAATAATAAATAACTTCCAGGAACAACAGTGGGTATGAAAAGCATCATTGTCAGTTTCACTTAGTACACTCCTTACACAAATATAATCCCAAAAAGAAATATCAGAACTAAAGCTATGCTGTTCATGTGTGATTTAATAAAATATATAAATCAAAAAGAGATTATGTATAACTATGTTTATGACTACACGTTTTTCAAATTAGTTTGAATAAATGGCTCAAATCTGTATTTTATTATGTACATGTACAGTATTTTTTTTTCTGGTAACGCTCGAGGAACTTCAACGATTTAGAACATGATCAGTGTCAACTTTAATTTGATCTGACAAAGAGTTATACAGTGTGCACTTTACATGGAAAATATATAATTGGTTCCTTAGCTCATTGTCTTATTTAAGTAAACAGAAGGATTTAGACAAACCACTTCAAAATCCTTTATTAACACCTGTACTCATTTACATGTTATTTACATGTGTTCTGCCGGGCTGATCCTGGCAGTGCTCCAGCTGCAGGGTTCACTCAGCGCTCTGCAGGGCCGAGGCCCAGGCTGCGTCACACGGGCCGTCAGGCAGGATCCAGCTGGGAGGGACCGCAGAACCATCGGGATGATCCGCTGGAATCACAAAAACATCCCACTCCCTCCTGAAAGAAAACACAGCCCCACAAATCAATGTCACTTCAATGACATGACAGCAGGGCATGTGAGCCTTCACACTGTTACGTGACTACAAAGTGTCTGTCAATCCACTTTCAGTCAATCCACTTGACATGTCATTTGATACGAGTTGCCAAAGGACTTTAAGGCGTAGGCTCCACGAGGACGAAAACGGGTTGAATCCGCATATTTCTCATGCGTATAGCCCTCTAAGCTCGACGACGCCGTAAGGGAAACGTAGAAACAGACCCCGCAAACGACAACGGGTCCAAAGGTAGATAGATCTGGGAACGGAGCGCTCTGGGGGGTCCAACGGGGCCGTGGGGTCGCCTATACGGTCATCCGTTTCATAGCCCCGCCTCTCCCCACACCCCGCATCATTGCTGATGTGTTTCGTTAACAACAATAGCTATTTTAATTACCTCTCAAACTACCTAAACTAGTTATAAATATGTTTATTTTTACTGTCGAGTCATCATTACTGGATCAGCTGCTGCATGAGACAGACACTGACGCTGTGAGAAGAGAGGAAAAAGAGATAGGCTCTGTGTATTTTATTTTCATATATCATTATATCGTCGTTATTCATTTGTTTTAAATAAATAACAAAGAAGACCTTTGACCGGCACTTTTATAATTTTGTCCGGAAGATTTAAACTTTAACACACGTTGACTGGCGAAAAACTCTGCCCGGTTCCCTCGGCCCCCACCGCGGAGAATAAACAGAAGTGCAGCCATGACAACCATTCTTCTTCGCTGCTTTTGTGGAGGAAGTTGCTGCTTTTGTGGAGGAAGTTACAGCGCCACGTACAGGCTCGGCATATGTACTGCAGCTTTTCCAGCGTTTGGATGTAAACGGAGCCGTCTCGTGGAGCTTGACACAATCCGGTGTATATTGCGTGTGGGCGGAAGGTTTTTTGCGGTTGCATTTGCGTTACTCCGATGCGTTTTGCCGTATTTGTTCTCGTGGAGCCGGGGCCTAAGGCACTACAATTATTTTGGTGAAACTGGATTTTTTTTAAATGTTTCCCCTCTGATGACCTCCGGCTGCTCTGCCTCTTGGATAGACAGTTTCCTGAGAGATACTTGTTGCTTAAGTAACAACCGCTAACAGTAGCTGCCATCAGTTAGTTAGCTGTTAGCACAGTGCTGAGGACTGGGCGCTTTGAGCATGTATACTCCGTGTTTCCTCCGCTAGCAAAGGATCTTAGGGCTGCTGCTAGGAGGATGTTGGCATCACTGATGATATGGATTGTTTTGTTGCACTTTCATCCTGTTTGGCTGTGTTAGAAAAAATGACTCGCTACATTTGAATCATAAGTAATTTGATCAAAATTGATATATTTGCAACGTAAGAGCTGGATATATTAACAACAGCTGTGTATAACTCTATAAACACCACTTGTAGACCCCCGATCGTATCACATCACTTCAGTCACTTATCTTGTATCATTCATCTGAAGGGCTACTTAATTACTGATAGAAGAAAATATAAAAGAAAATTAGCAAGTTAACAAAATATCAAAGAAAATGAACAAGTTCAGGTCGTAACCACTCTGGAGCGGCAGCTGCTGTGGAGTAGCAGTGTATCGCTGGAGGAACAGGAGCAGCAGAGCACTGCAGAGATTGACAGAAGCTGTGGAACCTCAGTGGCATTACCATCAGCCACATTTCACTCTGGGTAGAAAGTGATTTGAGAAGTAACGCGATACTTTCTCTCCCCTACTTGTATGTACACATAACTGAATGTTTATTGTTGTTGAGCATCTCTATTACTGTGTAAGTACAAGGAGAGCATCACAGATATAAAGATAGGTAGAATAGAGCGGTTTCTCATACAAATATCTGTAATTCATCATAAACATTTATTTATTTATGTGTCCATTTCGGCTACCACCATTTTGTTTATGACAGACTGAAGGGCAGATGAAGATACCTGATTTGCAGAAGAGCGTGCAGGGAGTGCTCCGCCTGGGTGTAGTAATCTCTGAAGGGCTGCAGGACACAACCAGCAGGAAGCTCCTCTGAGACACAGGGGACATAAGGATCAGAATATGATGTCATGTCAGCCGTACTGTTACAGTATGGACTAAAGTGCTGAGGTGGTGGGAGGGAGCTGTTACCCCCGAACAACATGGCGTCCACTCTGCGTTTCCTCTGCAGCTGCTTCTCCCTCTCCTTCTTCACTTGCTTCTCCTGCTCCCTCCTCCTCTCCTCCTCCTGCTCTCCTTCCAGCATCACCATCAGAGCTTTCTCCTCGGCGGAGTAAATGCCCGTCCTCCTCTTCATCACACACCTCAGCTGCTCCAGCCTGCTGCTGAACGCCTCGTCGCATTCTCGCTCAGTGGAGACCCCTGCCAAAAACACAGCGACAAATTAGAGACGCAACGATAGCGATCAGTCTGATGACAGGAAGTCAGTCCATTTCGTTCTTTATCCCAGTCAATTGTGGGTGTGTGGTTCTGCATTTTACTGACACAGCAACTCTAAAAGGGACCTTTGTGCCACTTCAAAACCTGGGGTCACTTCCATATCTTCTACTGGGTAGCCTGGTATGGGATTAAGCTGCCTGGCTGAAACCCACCTTTCCTCGAGGCTGCCTCTTTCCTTAGCTTGCGCAGTTTCTCCAGAGATCTCAGAATGTCCTGCATCCTCTTCACGTCTGCCTGCTTCTTCCTCACCTCACAGAGAACAGAGTCTGCAGCCAGCTTCAGCTCCCTCTCCTGCAACAGAAACACGTCAACTCAGACCATTCCTTCCTACCTGTGATCTGCTGGCGACCAAACACTGTGGTTAACAGGTCATCTTGTCTGAATGAACGAAAAATCACAGCATGAGGTGATCTGTGCACAGCCATTTCTTATGTTTTGTATAATTAGGGCCCGTAAACTATTTCATTGAATCCTAAGGACATTTAATGCTTTATTGAACATCGAAAATCTACTTCCATTCCCTCCACGGTCCTGAAAGGAGGCAGAAAACTAAGACAGAATACAATGTTTACAATGTTTATGGCTAGATGTGCTGTTTTTTTAAGGATCTTGTTGAGATGAATAGAAATTAATAAAATAATTGAAAATGTTAACATGCCAGAAAAGAAACCTCCCTGTCAACATCTATCATTGGAGACCCTGGTGCAGGGGATGGAGACCCTGGTGCAGGGGATGAATGTGTCTACCAATCAGAGGGTCAGCGGCTGATCTCCAGCCCCCGCTGTCACTAGACCAAATAGTAGGCATGTCTACAGTACTGAAAAGTGTGTGAAAGGCGCTTTGGGTAAAAGCACCAGCTAAATGACATGTAATCAGCGCTAGTTGAGGACATATAAGTGGTGTAAAGTAACTAAGTACATTTACTCAAGTACTGTAATTCAGTACAATTTTGAGATTTACTTGATTATTTTGCCACTTAGTACTCCTACTCCACTACAGTTCAGAGGTACATGGTGTACTTTCACTCCCCTACATTTATGTAATACCTTTAGTTACTTTACAGATGTGGATGAATGATGTGAAATATAATCAAGTGTTAAATCAGACTTTAGTTCCACCTGGAGTAAATTCACAAGCTACCCTGCAGTATACAAAGTAATTCAAACTAGCTGCACCTTTACCAGCTTTGAGAACACTTTCATGATCAATCATTATAAAACATATCATATATATTATTCTGAAATGGACCAATCTGCACAATGACTACTTTTACTTCACTTTACTTTTCAGGACTTTTACTTGTAACAGAGTATTCCTACTCTCTGGTACTTCTATTTTTACAAAAGTAAAACTCTGCTGAATACTAATGTTGCTCTGAGTTTGCTGGACAGATGTGTCTGCTAACACATTATAACACCTTTAAAAGGTGATGACATGTTTTCTTTAAACTTCTTTTGCCCCAAAGTGGAGAAAAACTGTATCCAGCTTTGAATCATCAGGCAAATATGTGTACCTTCTTCTTCTCCTCCACTTCGTGTATCTTCTGCATCCTCCATTTGTCTATGGCCGCCTCCTTCTCAGTGATGAGCTGCTCCCTCTCCCTCTCCTCCACCTGGAGCCGGCTCCTGGCCCTCAGGCGCCGGGCCCTCCTCTTAGCAACACGGCACAGTTTAGATTTCCAGCTAGCTAAACCCTCACTGTCACTGAGGACTTCGAGACTGTCCTGTAGCTCTTTCTTCACATTTAAAGCCAATAAATACGAGTCCGTCCAAACACTCTCTTCCTCCACACTGTTCCTCAGGGTTTCGCAAGACTGTTCCAGCCGGGAGACGAGCTGAGCGGCCGCACACAGAGCCTCCTTCAGCCCTGGAGCTGGGGCACAGCTGCGGGGTGAAGGGTGCCGCTGGGTCCTGGACGTTCTCTCTTTTCCTTTTAAGAACCGTCCGAGCCACTGCTGGTCCTGCCTTCTCTGGAGGGCTGCTTCATCCTCAGGCTGTGTTGTTTCTCCCGAAGTCCTGTCATGGTCCTTACCCTGCGTAGGAAACCGAGTTGCCCTCTCAGAGAAACCCTCAAACCGCTGCTGTTTCTGACCTGAGTCGTGCCGGGCAATCTGAGGACAGGCTCCATACTGCTGGGTACCGGTGAATGGTTGAAAGCTTGAGGCTTCCCTGCTGTTGTATGTGTTCACCGGGGCGTTGGGGTAGTGTACGGGGGGTGGACAGCCGAAAGGAGGCGGGGGGATGGAGGGGTTGAACCCATAAGGAAGGGGCATGCGAGGCCCCCCGAAACCCACTCCTCCTTCGGGAGACGGCGGGGGGAATTCGCACCTATAGCCGTACGGGTTACCATCATACCCAGGTCCCGGTGGCCACAGTGGAGCAGTGTGGTCCGGCTGTGTCTGTTGATGAGTCGCGCTACACGGCCGAGGTATGTTAAAGCTGGCGGTATACGGTGCTTCCAGATAGCCGGCATTATAGGCAGGAGGCTGCGGTGTTTCTGATGAAGCGTGGTGATATATGTTGTCCATGCCGTGAACAATAGTACATTAAATGTATGTTATCTACAGAAATAAACAGTTACACATTCATCTCAACTCTTCACAGGAGCCATGTTTATGTGACGTCGTCGGTTATTATTCCTGTTTCCGGCAGCTTTAAATCTTTGTTATATTACAGCGCTACTCTGGCTAAAGTGAGTACTGCCAAGTGCCAACGACTCACAGTGACTGAAGAATAAATGTAATTTTGATGTTCTACTACTACTACTACTACGGTCTACGCCTATATACTACAGTACATCATTATGATAACCATTACTTGAATACATTCAATTTACTTTATTTCCAAAGGATAATTTAGTATTATTCATGCTTTCCAAGAAGTCCAGTGGGGCCTATTTAAATCACATAAACGTAGATAGACAACATAGACACAAACCTATTTACGTTTCTACCTTAAACATGACCCTCCAACTTTTTTACTTGCTGTTTAATTTGTTATCGTTGATCACACAACGGTTGATTTTTTCTACGAAAAGTGCTTATTATGACGGTTTGTGATTCTCATTGGAATCAGTTGAAATAGTTTGGGCCTGAGAATCAATCCTGAGGTGGCCACTTTTTTTCCTTTCCCAGTAACCTAAAGCTAAGATGATATACCAGCTGTATACTGGCAAGGAGGCAGAAAACTAAGACAGAATAAAATGTGTACAATGTTTATGGCTAGATGTGCTGTAAAGCTAAGATTCTATAACAGCTGTTTACTGGCAACAGCTGGGTTTTGACGGTTTTGACCTAAAAGCAATGGAAGAGGAAGGGGAGTGCGCCATCTAGTGGCTAAACGTTATGAGTTGCACCTTTTATAAATAATTACATTTTAAACTGCTTTAATCAGCTTTCCTTTGTAAAATAGTTTGTTAGGGTGTCTGTATGGTGCAAAGGGAAATTGTATACCTTTAAATCAAACAACATAGGCCTATAGCCTCACATGGGCTTTCATACACCGTGAACAAGACCTGCGGAGTGGGGTCTGCTACAAAAGGCTAGTTCCTGTCAACACTGTGGCCAGATGGGCTAACCGGGCTAACGCCTCTGTGTTCTGAATGTTCTAAAACGTCTCTGGATAACGTTAGCCTGGGAAAGCGGAGTCATATGAGCAGGCAGGCAGGCAGCCAGGCAGAGTGGCGGACTGACAGGCCGACTTGTGTTGTCGGTAGGCGGCTTCATCCCATGGTAGGCGGTGGCAGAGGCTTTGCGGAAGTGTATGAAAGCGGAGTCATATGACTAGCGACTCGAGCGCCGGAAAAAATGCTACCTAGATATGGATAACATTCCTAGGACACGGTGACTAACAACCACAACGAAAACGGTAACCTAATCCAAAAATCCTATTTAGACACAGGCAATAACGTTATATCTGGTCATTGAACTATCACCGTAACGAGTGCTTCATCCTTAACACTAACAGTTAGCTGTTAAGCTAATATAACAGTCAGGTGTTGGATAGATGTTGTGGTTTTAAGCTAGCTGTTTATAATTCCTGACTGTTTGTCTCTGAATGTGTCCTCAGATGGAGGAGATTAAAGTGTCCCCTGACTATAACTGGTTCAGAAGCACAGTGCCCCTGAAAAGAGTAAGTATGTGTGATGGTGGTCCATAACCACTGGCCCAGTGCTTAGTACAGGACAGGCACACAGTGACATGATGCATAGACATATGGACAGAAACAGAAATAAAACAGTATGCATTTCGAATGAAACTAGGCATGATGTGTTTATACCAGGGATCTCTCTGTGATAACAAGCTGAGCTACTTATCAAACATGTGTTTGCTCAGAGCTGGTCCTCATTGACCTGCAGAAAGATGACATTTGCATGTGTGCCTGATTACACTGTGTGTCGGTCCCAGGAGAGTTGAGTTCAGTGTTGCACCATCTGACTGACAGTAAGTAGTCCAAACAGAGCTTAAACCGGACCAACTTAATATTTTACCTCCATAGCATTTGTCCTGCGGAGCTGTGAAGGATTAACAACATTATAAAGTGTTGGTTCTTTAAAAACACGGCTACTGGTATAAACATTTAATAAGAAAAATAATGTGAGATAATAAACACATCATATCATTACTTATATCAACTATGAACAATTACTTTTTCTCAGTCATCAGTTCTTAGGTATTTGTGTGTTCTGAACCCGCCCATATATATATTTAGAAACAGGATAATCTCATATAACATACATTGGAAGAATAAGAAGTTGATCCAATTGGAACCCCAGCACAATAACTACAGTTTAAGGTGGGACTACATTTCTGATGAGAAATAGAATAGGCTTCAGCCTGCTATTGCTGGGCTCTAAGATCCTTTATGTACTTTCCTTGGAAAGGGGAGCAAGTTTTGGTGGAAATTCTTGAGAAATACCAATAATTAATCCCAAGAATACCACCTGACTTTCTGTGCAAAAGTAAAAATCCTCCAAACGGAGCTGCTCTGCCTATAGAAGACTAAACAGACTTTCTGTCCTCACTTCCTCCTTCTTAGCGCCTGCCTAAGGGGAGAGAGAGGGATCATTTAGAGTGTTGAAAACTCTTTTTATTGAACTCATGGATCACACTCTGTTGTGTCTGGGTCGTCTCTGCTCTTCCTGTTTATTCCTGACATTCAGATTTTCACATGACCCCATATTACAAAATAAAGTACTGTCACATAATGACCTTACTGAAGAATAAACAGAGTGAGTTTGCTACCACTGAGCCCCTCCTCACTACACATGGCTCAGTGTTACAGACTGACACTGCAGAGGACCCAGAGACGTCTCTGTCCCACATGTTCATCAGTCATCCTCACATGCTGACTGTGACACAGTGCAGGTTATTCTGGCATCATGGCTTCATCACAATATTCTCACAGTGTTTATTCTCTGTGATTACTTTAAAGCCCAATCAGGTCAAAGTATCTGAGATATCACAAAACAAACAAAAGCAGGTATTTCAGGACATGAAATACCTGCTTTTGTTGATCATGTTTGTTGATCATGTTGCAGCCTCTTTATATTGTTTTGCGTCAGGTACAGTCTGAATATGTTCAGTATTGTTAATCGAGTCATAAGGCCAGTGGGTGAAAATGAGTCTTTGTAAGGTTTACTTTTAACCATGAGGTAAACACACCTCTACCATAGATTATTATATGTGTATTATTAAAAACTTCTTCCGTTTCGTCTATGGTCTCATATTTTATACTTCAAGTCAAATAAGGCGATATAGCATAGTCTGTAGGGAGTTTGCTTTGGAACGGAGTAAGGACTGAAAGTGAACTAGTACTTTGAGAGTTTCCAGTTCTCCTACCGGGCCCTGCTGTAGGCCCTTGAGCAAGACACCAGTCCCCCACACTGCTCTTCTGGTGCTGTAAAGTAGTCAGCCAGTCAGTAGCTGCCCACTATTCCTAATACTAGGATTGGTTAATAGCAGAGTCTAAACTGAACTGTGTGTGAGAGGTATTCAAATTCATCCATTTCCTAATAATTCCATCAGTGTGTTCCCTGTGGCCTGGTTTAAAAATTGTGTGTGAATAAAAGCTAAGAGTTTGTTTAGTTTTCATAAATTAGTATCTATTTTCCTCACCTTGTGTTTGTATTACCACCAGATCATTGTGGATGATGATGACAGTAAGGTGTGGTCGCTGTATGACGCCGGCCCCAAGAGCATCAGGTGTCCCATCATCCTGCTGCCCCCCGTCAGCGGGACAGCTGAGGTGTTCTTCCAGCAGGTGCTGGCTCTGACAGGGTGGGGCTACAGGGTCATCTCGGTGAGCACCACTCAAAACGTATCTTCCAATTATACAGCTTCATAAAACGTATGCTTATTTTCCTTCTGGATTAGTCTCCATTCATCTCCGAATTGTTGTCTTGTCCATACATTTTATGAGGATTGTCTATCTTAAGTTTCTAAAAGCTTAATGGGGCAAAAATGCCAAAAATTCTGAAGATCAAAATAGTTGATACATTTTGTGTTGATAGAGTGGTGCAGCAACGAGTTGTAAAACCTGGACATTAGTCAGCATTATTTCACTTCTGATTCCCTTGTCTTAGGAAGGTTTTTTTGAAGGTGTGTTTGGTTAGATGCCTGAACAAATATCTGTGGTTAACACAAGCTTTAAAGATCTTTACATGTTGTTCTTCAACATAACATTTGTCATAGTACCCCACTGTCAAATCTCTGAAATTGAGTGTCTAAATGAGACTACTAAACGTCATTACAGTGAACATAATCCGCCTTTAGCTTAGCGGTGGTGATGCACAGCCAAAACCGTGATTTTGTTTCTGAGAAGCCTAATGTTAGCTTTTTGCCAAAGCTCTTATTTTCTGCAACATTCCAAACTCCAATTGAAAATCCCATTGCTTTTTGTTGATGGAGCCCTAGTGATGCTAACTTTCCGGTTTGGCCTACAAAAACACATCATCACTGCACCACTCTATAAACGCATTGATTATTTGACTTATTAGTTAGCATATTGTCCTGGATAGATGTGTGTAAATGTCTGGTGTTGATATTTTGTGTGTGTGCTTCCAGCTGCAGTATCCTGTGTACTGGGATCTCATGGAGTTCTGTGACGGCTTCCGGAAGCTTCTCGATCACCTGCAGTTAGATAAAGTAAGTCTGTGTTTTCGTTCAGAGCTGAGCATTATTATTTTCTTTACCCATGATATATAAAAATGTAGGGGGGCCACACTGCTCAGAGGTGTTCTTTGTTTGCCCGCTGCTTACAAGCCAATACAAACCACACCTGGACAGAAAATAAATTGAGTGTTGGAGTTACGACTTCTTTTTGTAAGCTGACCCAGCGTTTAGCATTGGCAACAGGATTTGTCCATGTGATTTTGGATAGTTGCTGTACATAAGTCTCTGTGTCAAACACACGTTTATGATTCTTACAAGTTTAGTTCAGCAGGATAATCTCCACATATTAACACCACTTTATGATTTCTGAAGTAAAAAGCTAACGTAAGGCTATAAAGGAACTACAGCAAGGTCACATGACTTCACAAGGAGGCTAAAGTTCAGTATGATGACCTTTAGTAGTCTTATTTAGACATTTGATAGCAACCGCTGTTAATAAGAAACATAAAGGCTTTAGACATTCACCATTAAAAATGTCAAGCAGGTCAAATGCTGACTCATTTCTGAGTTTTAGGACTCATTCTTGCAGCTCTCTATAGGACTGTAAATAACGCAGGTTAGTCACCCCTCTTATCTAATGATGGTGTGTCCCCTGACTCTGCAGGTCCATCTGTTCGGAGCGTCCCTGGGGGGGTTCTTGGCTCAGAAGTTTGCAGAGTGCACACACAAGTCTCCCAGAGTGCACTCTCTCATCCTGTGTAATTCATTCAGTGACACCTCCATCTTTAACCAGATGTGGACAGCAAACAGGTGCGTTAAAGATTCCATCACACACCTACCTCTCCGTGTTTAAGTTCATTCATATTAATGTCTGCATGTCCCTCCAGTTTCTGGTTGATGCCAGCGTTCATGTTGAAGAAGATTGTTCTGGGGAACTTTGCTAAAGGACCTGTGGACCCCAAAATGGCAGATGCAATTGACTTCATGGTGGACAGGGTAAGAGGACATGTATGTGTGTAGACCAGGGATGGGCAACTTTGAGGATAGTGAGGGCCAAAACATTTTTTTCCTCACTACCACTTTGTGACCATGCACTTCCATCGGCAGGATACTATATCCACAACATTTAAATAGCCAACTTTAGCTAATTTAATGAAGAGAACTAAATATATACAGGCAATAAACATTTATTGTACCAAACACCAACACTGAGTTTAACAACTAATATTCATCTTTGTATTGTGTTTCTACTCTTCCCTCACATTCCATTACATAAAACCATCAATTATGCATTTTCCTGACCTCCACCCACAGCTGGATCAGTAAGCTGTACATCTTAATGAGATATGTGTGGCCTCTCCTGCTGCTGCACAATAGACTGAATGTCAATATCAACATTTGCACATCTGATTTGCATGAGATGGAACAGTGTCCATCTGTCAGTCTGTTTCTCTCCCTTCACTTGATGTGCTTCATTGTAGAGAAGTTGCTCTCGCAGATGTAAGTGCTGCCAAACATGCTGGCCATTGAGAGCGCAAAACCCCTGAGGAGTGGAAGCGGGACTCGGGTAGCAGTCTCCGAAAGGAAATGACCCCTCTCCTGGCGCTTTGCTAGAAAGGGGTCTGACTGTTGTTCGCACATTTCAAGCTGCAGCTCAGGGGGCTGCTCTCTGATAGCAGCAGAGGGGGGGTCAGTGAATAACTTGATGCGTGGCTGCATGGCGTGGAAATCTTGAAAGCGCTTCTTAAACTGCTGCTGCAGTGTTTTACGCATCTCTTCACATGAGAGGGAGTGTGCCAGATTAGGACGGTCGGCTGCAAATCCGTCTTTAAGCAGAGTCAGTTTAGTAACAAATGCGCTCATGTGCGCATATCTCCAGTAGGGCCTGGCTCATTTTGTGTAACTGCATATTCAGGTGATTAAGATGCGAGGTAATGTCCGCAAGGAAAGCCATGTCGAGAAGAAAAGCTGTATTCCTGAGTTTTGCGCAGTACGCACTTGTATCACATTGGATGGTGTCCTCCAAGAACATGGGGAGTTCTGCGCGTAGCGCAAAAAACCTCTCCACGGCTCATCCACCTTATCTCTCTGTGCATCTGTAAATCACCGTACGCCGCGTTCACTTCATCCAAAAAGGCTATAAACTTCCTATGATTGAGAGACCGGTTCCCTCCTCGAATGAGATTAGTAGTCTTGGTAACTAAATCCATGACATGGCTGAAGTTCATTGATTTGGCACACAGAGCCTCCTGCAATATCAAAATGAAATTGGATTTAGCTTTATTTTTTTAACGAAGAATACCCACATTCAAAACCATTAGAATAGCTAACAATAACGTTACGTACCTGATGTATGATGCAGTGCAGTATTGGACAGTCAACGCCACTCTGGCGGAGGAGGCCGGCGAATCCAGTGCGCTTTCCTTGCATTGCTGGCGCACCATCGGTGACAACAGCTGAGAGCTTGTCAAAGCCTCCGTGCGCACTTACAACAGCGGCGAAAATATCTTGTCCTTTGGTAGTGCCATGCAATGAAACCAGTTTCAATAACTCCTCGTGCACTTCAAATGAACTGTTAATGGCCCGTGTGTAGATGAGAAGCTGGCTCACATCAGTTATATCGGTGCTCTCATCCAACTCTAAGGAAACGTATGCACAGTCATGCATGACTTGTTTTACCTTTTGTTCGACATGATTTTGTATGTCAAATATTCTTGGAGTCACTGTCCGACGGGACAAATTGACGGTTTCAACGTTTAGTAGCCATGTTGTCATCTCCGAATGCTTTAGCCATCTGGACTGCACACCTCTTCACCATTTCACCGTCCGGCAGTGTCTCAGTCAGTAGGGGCTTGGACTGGGAGCTGTAGGGTCGCCGGTTCAAGTCCCCGACCAGACCTAAAATATGGAGTGTGGGTCTGCTACTTGGAGAGGTCCCAGTTCACCTCCTGCCCTGCTGTGGTACCCTTGAGCAAGGCACCGGACACCCCCCTTCCCCCCTCACTCCCATTGCTCCCCGGGCGCTGTACAATAGCTGCTCACTGCTCCTAATACTAGACTCCTGGTACTAGGATGGGTTAAAAGCAGAGGCGACATGTCACTGTGTTTTCTGCATGTGTGACCATTAAAGAGGGTTTCATCCCTCCCAATTCTATTCTATTCTATTTCGCCGTCAGACAGGGGCTTCTTAGCTTTAGCAAGCTCAAAGGAAACGGCATAAGATGCCGTGAGAGACGATTCCTGTGTAGTAAAAAAGGTCTGCTGCCGGCATATTTTTCCCTTTTAGGTCATTGACGACGGCGGCTCTGGCAGCTCCTGTGTACTTGTCATATTTGTCTTTGTGGGTGCTGTTGTAGTGGCGACTTAAATTGTAGTCCTTCATTGCCGATTTAGTTTCAAGACACACCAAACACATAGGTTTGCCTTTGAATCCTGTAAACAGATCATCCGTTTGCCATTTTGGTTGAAAGACACGGTTTTCTTGGTCCAGTTTTCTTTTTTGGGCACTCGTGTTTCTTTTCCCGCCAGAGGAAGACAATCTACACTTGGCTGCAGGCCTCCTGAATTTGGGGGGAGGGCCTTCTAGCGGTGAATATTATGAATTACAAGTGGGGGTCTGGTTCAAATTATTTGTTTGTTTACAACTGTGAAACCAATATATTTTTGTAAATTGACTCGTGTGCCACACAAAGTGAGGGCGGTGGCCGCGTGCCGCCAGTTGCCCATCCCTGGTGTAGACTGTGAGAGGGGACATACACGTGCAACACATTTCTCAGAGCAACCATAACCAGCTAACCAGACCAGCTGATCTGGCATTTTTGTGTGTGTATTAAAATATTGCCCATAGTACAGCTGTGTTTTCCCTAGAAAGGGCTTTGTCTCATCTCTACATTACTTGAAACCTGTTTAAAGATCATGTGACATTTTAATAGCTGCACTCATAAAATGTTTTGGTGAAAAACTGAGCAGATGTTTAGCTCTGGGTAAGGATAGCCCTGCACTGAAAGGTTCAAATTATTTATATTCAGGGAATAAAGGAAAGATATCTGCCGGCTGTGATTGGTTAATCCTCGCCACGTGACATCAGTGTGCACGGCGACCATTGTGTCCCTGTGAAGTGTGTAACGTCTCTGTGTGTTTTTCTAGTTGGAGAGTCTGAACCAAAGTGAGTTAGCATCGCGGCTAACACTCAACTGTCAGAACTCTTATGTGGAGCCGCACAAAATAAAAGAGGTCGCTGTGACCATCATAGATGTAAGTTTTGAACGTGTCTCACTCTTACATTGTCCATTCGTGCATATTTCTACTGCAATAACCTAAAAGCGTGTCTCTCTGAATGTCGAGGTGTTTGATCAGAGCGCTCTGTCACTGGAGGCCAAGGAGGAGATGTATAAACTGTACCCTAATGCGAGGAGAGCTCACCTGAAAACAGGAGGGAACTTCCCCTACCTGTGCAGGAGCGCCGAGGTCAACCTCTACATACAGGTACGCTCTGCTCTGTCATCCACTGCTCCGTCAGCCACTGCTCTGCCATCCACTGCTGTGCCATCCACTGCTCTGTCATCCACTGCAGGGTTCTTTACACTATAATGACCAGCTCGCTGCACATTAGCCTGCTTACTACACAGCTACTTACTAAATAAATCAGTAATTTCACACAACTCATTGATTTAAACATGATCATATTGCTTCCTCTAAGACAAAATAGTCCATTGTGCATCAACGGTTAAACTGCGGCGACAGCAACGTGACTTAAAATGACGGCAGCACTGATCAAGGTTTTCTCTAACTGTCCAGGTCTGTTCAGTTTCTTTTCCATTAACCAGTCTTTAAACACTGCCGAGCCCATACCGTGCTACTATTAGTGTTTACTTCCTATCTGTCTCCTTCTGCTGTTCCCTTCAGTGTTACTTCCTATCTGTCTTCTTCTGCTGTTCCCTTCAGTGTTACTTCCTGTCTGTCTCCTTCTGCTGTTCCCTTTAGTGTTACCTCCTGTCTGTCTCCTTCTGCTGTTCCCTTTAGTGTTACCTCCTGTCTGTCTCCTTCTGCTGTTCCCTTTAGTGTTACCTCCTGTCTGTCTCCTTCTGCTGTTCCCTTTAGTGTTTATCTCCTGTCTGTCTCCTTCTGCTGTTCCCTTTAGTGTTTATCTCCTGTCTGTCTCCTTCTGCTGTTCCCTTTAGTGTTACCTCCTGTCTGTCTCCTTCTGCTGTTCCCTTTAGTGTTACCTCCTGTCTGTCTCCTTCTGCTGTTCCCTTTAGTGTTTATCTCCTGTCTGTCTCCTTCTGCTGTTCCCTTCAGTGTTACTTCCTGTCTGTCTTCTCTTGGTTTCTCTGTCCTCCAGATCCAGCGTCCTTAGCAATGGTCTGCTATAGATAAATAGCAGACTGCTGAAAGTCCAAATTGACCTATCAGAATCTAGTAATAATCTAAGAAATGGTGGAACTGGTGGTGTACAGTCCTCAGGTGGACTGACTGATGTTTTTGGTCGCATGATCGGATGGTGGTGATCCAATCATAGGAGTCATAGGGTTACAACCAACATTTACATCCACACACACACATACCTGCAGACACAGTGGTTGTCTGCTGTGCCGTTTGGTTTTGATTGATTTGTCTTTAGTTTATTTTGTATGACGCTGCTTGTTTGTTTGCACAGATCCACTTGCGTCAGTTTCACGGGACGAGGTACGCCGCCATCAGTCCGTCTATGGTGAGCGCAGAGGAGCTGCAGGTGCAGGAGAGCCAGCTTTCTCAGCATGAGGACGACGACCAATCAGAGGATTCCTGCCTGCAAGCTGACCAATGAGAGGAAAGGATGTTCCCTCTCCATCCTTTCATAGGACGTTCTCCACTTTTCTATGGAGCGAGTCAACTGAGAATATTTTTATTCAACAGATGCAGCAATATTTTGATAATGAATTGTATATAAATGATACTCTGCCGCTTTGCTTTAAAAACCTACAACACTTTGCCTTACGTGGAATGAAAATGATAATTGTTGCACTCATAAACTGCCTGAACTGTTCCTGCCTGAACTGTTAATGTCTATGTGTAAAATAAATACTGGGCACCAGCCAGCGGTGAACTGGTCCCCTGTGAGCAGAGATGGACAGCGTGCTGATGGACTGACTTTCCACGGTGTGAGCAGCAGGAGTGTGTTCAACTGCCAAAGCTTCAGCCACTGAAACGTGAAGGTCACTGGATGATTTTGAAATGTGAGGCTTCAGAAAGATGCACAATGTTTATTCAAATCTGAACTACAGACATGTTACACTCTTTCTCTGCTCCTGAACACTTGAAAAATAAATGAAATTATGTGCTGTGCATTTTATAAGAGATCATGTACACATTCTCTACACACCATCAAACATGTTCTCTCCTTTTGGTGACTTTCTAACAAGTGGATGTTAATTTGGTTGTCATTCGTTGAAGAATTTCAGAATGTGCTGTAAACTTCCCTCCAGTGTAGCAATCTGTCCAGCGTCTCCTCAGCCCTGCACACACTTCATTCTGACTGTTTAGTTTACCTTTATGTAATAAAATATGATCATGTCATGTGACGAAGAACCATCCACACACAACACAATGTGCTCAACACATATATATGTATATATGTATATACGTATATATATGTATATACGTATATACGTATATACATATATATGTATATACGTATATACATATATGTACGTATATACATATATGTATATACACATATATACACACATATATGTATATACACATATATACACACATATATACATATATGTGTGTATATATGTATATATATGTACATATATACACACATATGTATATATATATACATATACAACGGCTCGTTGTAGCTCCAATAGCTCCAGCCCCCACCCTCCCTGTGAGCACAGTGTGCTCTGATTGGTCGGGACGTTGTGAATCGCGCTGAGCTCCGTGGAGGTGTTGTTTCCTTGTTTAGGATACATAGCGAAACACAGCCAAACTCATCCTGAGCACACACAAAGTCACAGCCGAAGTAAAAACAATAAGTGTGGCTTGATATTGAGTAAGAAAAAGGTTGATAAACGCTGTGAGAATGGGTCTGCAGAGAGAATTTCGCCGCGATCCCAACTGTCTGTTATCAGCCTGCAGCCAGGGAGGAGAAATCAGCTGAGCTGCCTGCTCCCTGCACACAGATGTGTGTGTGAGGAAGTCCGTGGATTGGTCAATTTGGACCAATCAGCGGGGGCTTAACGTAACGGCTCCGTGGACGTAACGTAACGGCTCTTCGGGATTGGTCCATTTCGTTCCGGGTACGGCTTGACATCATGCCGTACCCGGAACGAAATGGAAGAATCAAATGGGCAGTGACGTATCTCCAACGAGGCGTTTTGGGGAGGTATTTTCTGTGTTAGAGTTTTACTCGCTACAGGGTGTACTTTGAGGGTTTTGACTCTGCACACCGTTTACATGCATAAAAACCTTCATAACACAGAAGGGGACGGGTAATAACCGGAAAAGCATGACACCGCTCCTTTAAGTTCTCCCAGAGAACCCGTCATGGTCATTAAACTTGTCCATCCTGTTTAAAAAAAGCTCAATATGGCAAAACAAGACAAATAAAGAGCCTCTTTTAAAACATGATTTTTTAATACCACAGCTTGTAATCCTTTGGACTTCGCACAACCATAAAATACATCAAAGTTTAAAAAAAAGACGGAGGCACTGTGTGGAAATCTCACGTGTGTACAAAAGAAAACAAGGAACCTTTGTGAACTCAAACTGTGCACTGCCTTCACCAAGCCACCACCTCAAGGTAACAACATTTATCAGATCTGAAGTGAAACCAACACAACTGCATTCAAAGTGACAAGTGAACTTCCATTAAAAATGTTAAAAATATTAGGCGTCATTAGTCCGAGGAATAAATAAGATAAAAGCATTTGTGCAAACATGGGGATCAATTTACAAACAGGCCAAAGTCAGAGAGCTTTTAATAACTCCGAAGGATCACAGGAGCATGATCTCCATCTCTGCAGAACACCTCCGTTGGCAGTGCGAATCAGCAGTATTTAATTCATGACAAAATAAAAAAATCATCTTAAAAACAAAGCTGTCCGTCAGTAGAAGAAAGTTCCGAAGTCGCCCATGCCGTTGCGCCTGAACTGGTTCCCCTGGATGGAGACGAAGATCTGGTGCTGCATCAGGTCCTGCACGGCCCGGCTGCACGACGGCTCCTTGCTCCTGCTCAGCTGCCGGCTGAAGTGCCACTTCCTGCCGGAGCTGGAGGCTGCGTCGGTGCCGCTGCTCTCCGAGTCGGGCCGAGCCTCAGTGGACTCGCTCTGTGCTGAAGAGCTGGAGGAGAGGAGAGCAGCAGACCCCCCCGGCTGAGAGTCTGTATGGCCAGCGGGTTCTTCTGGGGAAAAAAGTGTCGATATTGAAGCTGCGCTGCAGAGAGCTTCTTACAAACAACCTGCCTTCACATGTTCGTCTGTTAAAGTTCTACTGACCCCAAAACATATAGTCTATACACTTTCATTATCATTGATTTAACTTCATTTGTTCTGACTCCTGTAGGATTCTCCATATTAGATTCACAAAACTCACCCCAGGAGTTGGTATTGATGCCCAGAGAGAATATTCTGAGTCCAATAATGTCTTTAATTAGGTGATGATCCTACTGTAACCCACAACCTGTTTACCCCCCCTCTCTGGATAGGACAGGGAGGAGGCAGCTACGTCCATGTTCCAAAAGTATCTCTATATGTTGAAATAATATACATAGAACATGTAAATGACGGAGAGCTCCACAGACCTTCACTTCGGTCTGCAGGGACTCCCTGCTGTTCTCCGCTGTTGGCCTTCACTAGAATCACCCCGTAGCCCTCGTTGTTGTGGATCACATTGTTCTCCATGGTGATGGACGGCATCACATCGAGCTCATCAGCAAAGTCCTGCACACACCAAACACACATTGTCACATGTGTTCAAACATCAGGAGCAGCGTTTCCGCCAGGGGGGCGTCTTGGCGTCATTTGAAAAAAAAAATAATAATTTGAGAGAAGATCGAGTTTTTATCGCTTGAAATTACGAAAAGGAAAAAGGACAAGGACATCCCTCTGTTGGAGGGGCAAAGGAGTCTGGTGGGATTCTTTTCACCACCAGCAAAGCGTGTTCCTGTGACGGAAAGTGTACTGCCGGCAAGCCTTGACAGGGGGTGCTAGTGAAGCACGCGCGTGAACTGCGAGCACCGGAGCCTAGCAGCGGCGAAACTGAGGCTCCGTGGTAAACTGTGGTAACATGAAGAGCCGTTTAGGAGCCGAAAGAGCCGGCTCTTCTTAGTGAGCCGAGCCAAATGATCCAGCTCACTAAAAAGAGCCGGAATTCCCATCACTAATACGTAAAGAGATGGTATCTATAAGGGACGGCTCAATTCAAAATTCAAGTCACGTCACACCCCCCCACTCTCGGGTGGACGCCCTCTCAGCCCTGGTCTGGCGGAAACACTGATCAGGAGGATAAAGGCTCTTAAAGAGGGGATGTCAGGACAGTGCTTGTCACCTTGATGAGGATCCCGTCTTTACAGTGATGGATGCCGTTACCCACCAGACTGCACACACTGCCGGGGTAAATCTCCACACCAGCCCCCTGCAGAGAACACACAGGAAGTCATATTAACATAAACACTTCCTGTAAACTGACAACACCATATCTGCTGATCTGTACATTATCACTTCAAGTACTAATGAATCATTCCTAGTAGAGAAAGACCATTGGTGCGTTTGAAAGTGTGTGTTACAAGCACATTTATATTTATACATTATGTATTTTGTTATACTGGAACATGAGGTGATCAGTGTTATCCTTTGATAAACTGTAAATATACCAACTTAACCTCTGATGAGCCCACACCTCATTGTTCAAGCATGGAGACGTTTGATAAAAAAGTATAATTAATAGTCATTTATTACATGGCTTAGTTCAAGAATCGAATAGTCGATTCTGATTGATCAATTCAGAACACGTGACACGTTGTTAATCCAGAACAGACAGACCGCTGTCAAGGACTTATTGACCGTTGTTAAGGATACTCACATCTGCACAAAGAAGTCAGGTCGATTTAACTGTATACCGTTAGGCCGAAAAGAGGGACAAGAAAACAGCGGAGAAGTAACGGGGCAGAAACCCTCCTTTTTACGCAACGGTCCAGACATAGACATCAAACAGCAAAACATATTCAGTTGCCAGTTACTTTGGCATTAGGGCAGGGATATTCCAGTTCTCAGATCAGGATATCTAGATACCTGATCTGAGAACTTCCACACCAACACTATGTGCAATATACATATCAATATAATTACCATCAGTACAATACACTCGCTGCTATATAACTATGTGCAATATTATTATTAGTATTATTAATAATGCTATGATAACGTGCAATTACGTAACTGCCACTATGTTTTATTTTTTGCACGACTAACTACTAAATACTGCTAATAATTGCATTGATTGTGTGACCATCTATGTTTCTATGTTTCTATGTTTCATGTTGTCTGTAGATGTTTAATTGCTCTTTTTGCTGCACTTTTAGTGTACAGTTTTGCTGTTGTGCTGCTGTGTTTATTGTATTTTGTTACTCTGGCACAACAATTTCCTTCGGGATAAATAAAGTCTTATCTTATCTTATACTTCCCAAGGTTTAACATAATGAATTGTGCTATTTTTAAAGCAAGCAACGATGTTTTCAAATCTGTAATCAAAAAGGTCTGCAAAAACGCTATTGAAGCAGTTCCTACCGTTGCTACGTAGTTCAAACAGTAACAACGGACTATTTTTCTTAGCGGATGCATGTCATTTTAAGTAAATAATAGCCTACTATTTTTTAAATCAATAAAAACATTTTCTAAATCTATAAAAGCATTTCAATTAATATTGGGAGTCATATCGTTAATTTGTTGAGAATGTGGCCATGTAATAAGAGGGATAATGTGCAGCGACGCGGTCATTATACATGTGTGTGTGTGTATATACATGTGTGTGTATATATATATATAATGCTGTTCAGGATCTTGAACAGCATGAAACGGTTTCCCCATAATGACCAAGTCACTGCACATAATGACCGCTATATATATATATACATATACATATATATATATATATATATATATATACATATATATATATATATATATATATATATATATATATATATATATATATATATATATATATATATATATATATATATATATATATATATATATATACAGGTGTGCACATAACTTTTTGAGTGAGTTACTCAGATGAGTACCAGGAGACAGCGTTTGGTACTCACCCCACATGAAGCGTGGTGTTAATAAGTGCAGTCTTCCTCACTGTCCTCCTCAGTGTCTCCTTCACTGTCCTCTATTTACACTTCTTGCATGCTAGATGATGAAGATGATGATGCACCTCCCTGTCTCTTTGTAAGCCTCCAATTGCTTTCTCCAAAACTTGTTGCCAAAACTGTGAAGTCCTTGCATTTCCTGAGGCCAAGTTGAAGGATCAAATACTAAGAAATTATCACATGACTTGAAGTCATATCTGATTTCAGAGGTGGGAAGTAACAAAGTACACTTATTCAAGTACTGTACTTAGGTACAATTTAAGATACTTGTAGTTTACTTGAGTATTTCTATTTTATGCTACTTTGTACTTCTACTCCACTACAGTTCAGAGGTAAATCATGTACTTTTCTTCCACTACATTTATTTAATACCTTTAGTTACTTCACAGATGTGGATGAATGATGTGAAAATATAATCAAGTGTTAAATCAGACTTTAGTTCCACCTGGAGTAAATTCACAAGCTACCCTGCAGTAGCCTATACAAAGCCATTCAAACTAATTTTTAAACACTTTAATGATCAATAATTATAAAACATATCATATACATTATTATGAAATGGACCAATCTGCAAAATGACTACTTTTACTGTCGCTACTTTAACTAGATTTTGATGATAATACTTTTCTAATTTTACTTGAGTAACACTTCTTCCACCTCTGTCTGATTTCAAACTCTTCCATTAACAGCCTGAGTAAGTTTGCAGCTGTGTGTTTTATACTCCACTTTGTTGTAAATAAAACTGCAGCAGCTTGACCACAGAGCGTGAACGTTGTGATCAGCTGATTTTGCGCAGTTCTCCAGTGTGTGCGCGGGGCACAGAATGTGCACAGGGGAGTCTCCCACCGCAGCCAGTTGACGTAGTTTTGGTACAATTCTGTTGTACACACCGACGTTAACAGCAGCTCCGTCTGTGCACACGGCGACCAACTCTGTCGTCCAGTGATCTAAGCCTCTGCCTCCTGTGAAGCTTCACAGGTCCGTCGGTTATGTCCTGCGCGGCACGGCCAGCACCCAGTTCAATCAGTCATAGAAAGTCTGAAGATTTTAGCAGGGAGCGAAACGGCAAAGTGGCTGCTTAATGTCTTTGTTTTTTTTGGACATGTCTAATAATTTACTCCACTGAGTGTTGACAAGAAACACGTATAGAAGAAATATGTGTTTTGTTTTGATGACCTATCAGGTACGCAAAGGCGCGTTGTGACGTTACGCATTTCAGATTGTTGCCGCGCATGCGTACCTGCGTACCAGTTATGTGCACCCCTGTATATATACACATACATATATATATATATATACACATACATATATATATATATATATATATATACATACATACATATACATACATATACATACATACACACACATACATACATACATACATACATACATACATACACATCTGTGAGTTGGATGTAGAAGTGTCAGAATCAATATAGATGTTTTTTATTTTAAAGAAAATTCAGATTTTACATAGTAAAAAACTGTAAATTATAGTGTCCGTCCAAAAATTCTTTTTTACAGATAGTGAAAACTACCCTTGGATGGTGGGTTAGTAGACTAAAAGCTTTAGGAATCCAAAGTGACATTTGACCTTTTTAGAGAGGTTTAGCCAAAACCACCCCACCTCTGAGGTGATTTGGGTGAAAATTGTTTTTTTTCATATCTCTGGGCCCCCCTTGCTCGATTTTGATGGTTGACACCTCTTTCTGACCGTTAGAGCCAATAGAATTGAAGGGGGGAGGCCCCCCACACACACACACACACACGTTGTGAAGAGAAGAGGTGGGGGCTGCGCGCATGTAATTTTGCACCAGAGTGGACCGATCTCTCGCTCTGACATTTGGAAACGGAAAAGCAGTTTTATTGCTTATGGATTATCAGAAATCATTTCAAAGAGGACACAGACACATTGGATGAACCTATGGATTAACTGCAGCATCGTTTTTTTATCGTTTTAATGCCATTGAAGACCAGTTTTGACCAAGGTAAGCCATGTTAGCGTTTCTAGCTACCTAGCTCCACATGTTCTGATGTACGTTTTCGTTTATAGCGTCGCAAATGTTTATCACTGAGTGTTGAGGTTTTTTACACAGATTCTGTGTCTCCAGGCGATGCTAATCGATGGGTTGGCTGTGCATCTAGGATAAGTAATAAGGGAGTTATGAGTGAGTTTAGGTGCTGTTTTAGGTTACATTTTTTCGCTCGTGGATCATTCAGAGGCTGAGTGTTAGCATTGTGGGTTTTTTTGGATTTTTTTTTTTTTTTAAAAGATCAGTTAGCTGAGTTTCTTCCCGTTACATGGATATAAAACATTCCTAGTTTATTAAATATTAAGATTCCTTAGACGTTGTTTCCTGCAAATGACGCGTTTATCCGCCCGGTACCGGGGGGGCGGTGCGTAACAGGTTAAAAAGTTGTATGTTAGTCACATGCTCACTCACTAGGAGGACGCCATTCTTGCAAGCATGGAATATCTTAGGAGGATTCATAAACAATGTGTTTGGGCATTTATTGGTGCACAAACTGGTACTGACCTTGGAGCCGTAGAGGTCACACATGTTCATGGTGAGGCGGGCAGAGTTCCGCACGATCACTCCGGTGGTCTCACACTGCAGCACACAGTTCTCCATGTGAACTGTGCCCTGACGCACACCTGACACACAATAGGAGAGTCAGCAGGCAGCCTCACAGCAACATGAGTGCAAGGAGACATGGGAATAATTATAATCATGGTTATGATGAGAATAGTTATTGTGGGGTGACTCAGAAGGGACAGACAGCTCTATCTGAAAAACCTTGTTGCTGACTGTAGTCAAATTAGAGGGGGGGGGGGGGGGGGGGGGGGATCG